>NW_025765726.1:0-116743 GCF_003918875.1 Haliotis rubra
CTACAGTCTGAAAGAAATAATCATCTGCGTAGATAATAGTTACATTTACAAATATGTTATTATGATTTCCCCAGGAAGAGGCATCATTAATGATCAAACAATCTACTTATATCGTAACCCACCCGTGAAGACCCGGGTTAGAACTGATTTTCAGTAACCCATGCTTGTCGTAAGAGGCGACTAACGGGATCGGGTGGTCAGGATCACTGACTTGGTTGACACATGTCATTGTATCCCAATTGCGCAGATCGAAGCTCATGTTGTTGATCACTTGATTGCGTGGTCCAGACTCGATTATTTACAGACCGCCGCCATATAGCTGGAATATTGCTGAGTGCGGCGTAAAACTAAACTCACTCACCATATCGCAACCATTGTTAGGATAGTTTACTACAGTTCCGGTTCAGCTTATGTAACCTTTATTGTAAACCAAAAGTCACTGTGTTCTTTAATCTGATTGGTTGAAAAACATGATCGAATGGTATTCGATTTCCGAAAATTACAAGACCTTTCGCTGCGTTTTTTAAAATATGTACAAACATCGCAAACACCATTGTATTGTTGCGTCGTCAGCAGTGGTAACGTCATTTAAATCATATTGTGACGTAAAGTCGGAATGAGCTGTGGGGCTGCAGTTCCAGATGCTACCACGGGCTGATGACATTTCACTGCTGTACCCGTACTCGATGTCAATGAGTGCAGACACAAAAACGCGTGTGGACCTTTTGGTTTACTTTGGTGTTTACAATGTCAATTATCAGCCGGAGGTTTCAAATGAAATATTCCCGTGCTTCAAATACTCAATAACACCCGGAAATTGGCCAACACATGATGTTTATTTCCTAAGTAAAGTAATAATGACGTTTTGATTTAAATATCAGCGACGTCCGACAGCTTACGTTGCGTTAAAGCGCACGTGGATAATTCTCTCGACACCGGTTTGACTGCCCGATGTGAGGGTCCGTAAGTAGGTCACCGGACAACGCGAGGCCTTACGTTGTTAAATAACTTTAAATCTATCCTGAGCAATAATCAGTATATAACACTATAAAGTTCTCTGGAACCTTACAAAAATATTTTTTTGTGACCAAAGATTGGACAAAAATCATGAATGTACATTTTGGCTATGTTTGTTTCAGTAATCATCCTAAGTATTTAAGGTGTGCAAAAGAAATATATATATCTTGAAATTTTAGGTTTTATTCTAAAAACATAAATGTGTAATAAATAATGTTGTAAATTAAAAAATAGATTAACAATTTGTGAATAGTAATTAATAAAACCTTCAAATTTTATTTGAGGGCTCTGAATAGATGTCCCTTATACATGTAATCTGTATATGAGCTTGATCATTACATCCCCATTTAGCATTTGTTAATGATGTAGAATGTTCAGTTAAACATAACATCTACATGCTTAATTCATCAATTATATCTTTATGTTAGCATTGTAAGGTACTGTTTGTATTTTGTAAGCATAACATATTTCCTCTCACATGTGTTTTGCAGCTGGGTCAGGTTTAAGGTGAGTCAGAGGGAAGAGTAGATCTTATCACCTTATACATAACATCAAGTACAAATTGTAAAACTAATATTGTCCATCAAACAGTTTGTGTTTACCACTGGACTACAGAAGTATTTTAGCATAATACATGTTTCATTATTAACATTCAACAGGGTGAGGGTTTTGATATTTTTTTTCCAATTATTATACCTGACAATAGCAACATAAATAATTGTAATGACATGCCATCATAGGCAAATTGTGCGCAAAAAGGTAGTCACCATAAATGGGAAAGTTTCACATGTTATATATTTTCAATTCTAGTGTGAGAACTGTTATTTATTCAGGATATATTAGTTTTAGGTTCAACATCTTTAGAGACGGATATGGGACACTATTTGAAAACATGTCAACACTACAAACAATTTATTTCTTATATCTTTTGTTCTTGTTAATTTCTGTCACTTAAACTGTCAAACAGTCATCCTGTAGATTTGGAAGAGAGTAAAATTATATTTTAAAACCCACCGGAAGTATACAAAATTTTGCATCTGTCTTATTAGATCAGTTGAAGATGGTTTGAAAAACTATTAATGTTAATTACTCAATAATTTATGCATTTACAAGCTTTACAAAGCAAAACCCAATTGTCTCCATTGGTTATATTTAGAAAATAGTTCCTAACAAATATGAATATCAATATGTAAACTAATAAGTTATAAAACTGGAATATAAATATTTAAATACTCTTGCAGCATAACAAATATATGTATAAAATAACTAACAAAATGCAAAATGTAAAAAACAGTTTCCGATTTGGAAATTATGTATATACTTTAATTAAAATGGGTATGAGTCAGCCTGTTAAAAATGAAAGAATACCTGTTTGATAAAGGTTGTAACAAATGAGTGTTTATCAATATCATTAATAAACAATTCAGTAAATACAATTTGAAAAACAATTTCATATTTACAAATCCATGAAAATGATTATTCAAAACTACATTTTATGACAAACACTGTTCAAATACTGAAAACAAACACGTATGAACGATAGAAATGTACTGGTTGTCAAAAAATTATTTTAAACTAAAGAAAATCACTCATACCTTTTCCTATGGTCTCGTGGTTGTCATTTGTCAGTAAGGAACAGAAAATCTTTGCAGAAATCTTTTCATCCCCAAAGTAGCCAACTATTACGACTGTGAACAGCTGCTGCAGCTAAGAGTGGTAGTACTTTTGGTCCCGTATTGTAAAGGCATATCTAGCGGTTGCGCATTTTAGAACCAGGACAGGTTTCTGAATATACGCTTGTCACCTTAAATCTAGTCCGGGATGAACCGCCTCTCGAGCCTTAACAGCCCTGTTGCAAGTATGATTTCAAGGCCATCGTCCACTTCTGTTATGACGCTACAACACTAGTATCGTAAAATGCATCACAGCTCACTCGGTTGATTCTGACCAGGTGTTCAATTTCCCTCGACACCGGGTACACTGGGTGACTGCCCGATGTTCATTGCAAGTATGTGCTGTGACAAGGCCTCCGTCCACTTCTGTTATAACGCTACAAAACTGTTATCGCCCAATGCAACACAGCTCAGTCGGATGCATCTGATCCGGTGCTCAATTTCCATCGACACCAGGTGACTAACAGAAGTTAGAGCGTGTTTTCACAAGGCCTACGTTAATTTTGTCAATTGTTATCACCTCTATGGAATTGTAAGCAGTATAAGGGTGTATAACTGTAGAGAGTTATGAGAATGTAATATGTAACCAAATCATTTTCACTGATCAATTCGCCACTTCACGTACCATGCCACATGTATGAACGAAATACGCTAAGTCCGTTTCTGTCTATAAATGGGTACGATAAATTACAAAATAACTCGAATAGTATTAAGTTTTGGGCTTTTGGATTTTTAAATGCCAATACCATAATGGATACCGTATAATCAACAACATCTTCAGTTATTTATTTTATACCCATCACAAGAGAAAGGTTATTTGTGGGCAGGAGCTACTACGACATTAGCAAATAGTCAATTCTACACAACGGTGCAGGGATTGACAGCAAAAAGAGATGGTCTTTTTTTCGATCGTTATCCCATAAATAAATATATGGTATATCGTATTCATGGTCATTTACAGTACTGACATTTCATAGACTTTTCCCGATTTTAAGTTATTTTGCAGTTCATCGTCGTCATTTGGAGACAAACGGCCTGTATGAATGAATATGCAATACGTTAGAGCGTTCATTGAATTTTCATTTCGAAAGACACTTAAACCATTGCGCTTTTCCCTCAAATACAGATTCGTTGTTAAGTCACTGGGAGTTTGAAGATGACTGGTGGTAATTATTGACATGACAGTATTACACCAATTCACGTTATCATTACCTCAGCAAATGTAACAGTAACGTGTCTGTTATCAGTCGATACAAAGTGCGTTTATCACATACCAATCTGTGGGTTGGATGAAAGGTGTATACATGAAGTGACACGATCATTGACGTGCTGATGTAAGTAGCATCTCATGTAAATCTACTTCTATTACTAAAATAAAGGAATTTTAGTTCCTAGCGAAAGTCAAATACTATTATGGATACGGATTTTGATCTGCCTTTCTCTCCCGGTTAATTTTTCAATTTAAAGACTGTGTCCATTTTACAATATATTCGTTCACCCTATCACTCATTCAATTCTGGATACATCATTATGGATATTCATCTAATAGTTTTTAGTCATATGTCGCCTCTTTTCCACCACTTCTCCTTAAACACCCGTCCTTTGAAACTGAAACTTTGTAATCTGATCTGCATTTTGGTGTTGTTACATGTATAAAGGAATTTCGGTCTGATGACCTCCCAGATAAGCAAGTTCTTTTGGCCCATCACTCATTGTGCTCGGCATTTGATACTTACATGTATGTGATATCTTTAGGATTGTATGCCAGAATCTTGAAAAAAGTACATTTGTAAACGTAATGCTGTTGTTATCAGCGCAACAAAATGAGTTATTTTTTTTACCGTAGAAAACTGCAGTTTTCGGGGTTTTGCGTTTAGCTTTGTGATGTAATTATTCTTTGAATGTCATTCATGTAGTTAAATTAGGTTTGCATGAGTTCCTTAGCTCTGGTAAGTGGTAACATGGTGATAATATGAAAAATATGGGGGTGTTTTTTCCATGCGTATATTTTGATGATGACATGATGTGTTTTACGTCTTCAGTGACGTTTGTATGGTTGAGTAGTGTTTTACGCCAATTTTAGCAATATTCCCGCAATACCACAGCGGGGACACCCGAAATGACCTTAACACATTGTCCTGATGTGGAGAATCGAACTCGGGTTTTAGGCGTGATGAGCGAACATTTCTAGCACTGAACTACCGTCCACACGTTTCTGTTACATAAACTGAAGCGTTTCAAGTTTCTGTAATCTTGTACATTTTTCAGTTCAAGTCGCAGATCTGTTCAATTCTTAAAAGAGGGTTAAGAGGCAACCATGACACTGTCGAGCACATTCGTCTTTTTCGTTTGGGTTTTGTATACTTGTGTATGAATAGATTGTTTCACTTGTTTAAAAGATGTCAAAATGTCGAGGTACTACATTTATCTAGATGGCGACCTCCCACAAGACAGCAGAATACGTTCTGACATGTGCAATATGTACAGAGATGTTTGACAATCCATGCACACTTATGTGTAATCACACCTTTTGTCGGAAATGTATCATCAGCTACGCCAAATCCAGACCAGAAGCCATCAGTGCCAAGTCCCACCTGTGCCCATTCTGCATGAAGCTGACCAAAGTGACTTACCGTCAGAAGAAGACAATACCCCAGTGGCCATAAATTCGAGAGAACAAATCATAAAACGCTTTCTTTAAATCCAACTTGATGAGGACATGTCTGCAGTAGTTTAACCTACATATTCTCCCCACGATGACATGCATCAACCCAGTCAGCAAGTCTGATTACATGATCCCGTTAGTTGCCTTTAACAACAAGCATGGGTTGTCGACCAATGCTAAGTTAAATATCTTCGTCTTATATTTATGATAGCTCATTTACTGGTTTCAGATACAACCTCCTGCTACCTCTTGGTGCTCTGTCTGTGACGACGCCATCTGCGAACGATGTGTGTGGATGCACAATCGAAATTCATCCGCCCGTCACCATAACGTCGTTGGCATATCTGGGGAGGTGAAATTCAGAAGAAGACGAAGAGTTATGTGCACAGATCACAAAGAAGAAGAAATAAAACTGATGTGCAAAGACTGTAAGAAAGCGGTTTGTCAAATTTGTTGCATAATTTACCACAGACGTTGTTGCTGTGTTGTTGAGACTGAAAAGGAAATGCCTGCAATGAAATCAGAGCTGACAGGGAAGAAAAATATTTTGTTGAAGAGGTGTTCCGAGATGAGAACTCTTGTTAACAAACAGACAACCAAATCAAAGAGGAATCAAAGCATTATTTGCAAAGGAGTTTGACATTAAGTCTGCCACAAACAAAGCGATGGATATGTTGAAAAAGAAGGAAAAGAACCTTCTCAATGAGCTGAATGAGATGTCAGATAAACACATAGGTCAGCTGAAAGCAGAGATAAAGTCAGGAGAGATGTCAGTACAGATGTACCTGGATGTGTATGAGATGTATCAGGGATGTGAGGGGATGACTGGTTGTTGAATGGATCCTGTTGTAATATGGCGTTGATGGGAAACAGCATCTGCTATTACAGTTATAGATTACTTGCAACCTAATGCAGTACGTTCATGTTATTTAGTGATCTAAGGGAGATAAATATATAAATCGTTTATCAGATAATCGTTAACAGATAATCGTTTATCGTGGTTATTTTGGGTGTATTTGATAGGGGTTAGGTGTCATCCTCCGCGGGAACACATCCTCCAAACAAACTTTTATACTTGTGGAAAAAAATGGGTTTTTGGCTTTCAAAGTCTACTGTATAAGGTCTTGCCAGTGTGATTTAAACACGAGTGATCTTAATACTGTAACGGAAGACCTACCTTGGAAGACCGAGTGAGTATAATCTGTTATTTCAAATTGTCAAATATGTAGAATTTATTACATTGTCATCCGTATATTGTTATCCTTCCTTTATTACGTTGTGTTGCAGTTTAATTAATATTTGTCTTACTCTTTTTACAAATTGTGGTGTGTTAGATTGATTGACAGAAATACGTTATGAATTCATTATTTTCATTATATCAGACTTAGACATACTTTTGGCTATTCATATAATGTTCCTCACTATCTGTATACAGTCAATCACCATTCTGGATGACAGGAACATTTACAAAAGGGACCTTCAAAATTATTATGATGCATATTTTAACCTTGGATTGTGTTTACTATATGGATGGACATTCAGTTAAACAATTCTGTCCTCATGATTTTTGGAGTACAAAACGTCGTTGTCAGTACATCGGCAAATTGCTATCAGGTCTCTTCTGTTAAATATATAATATTGGCCCTATAGTGACCAGGATGGAAATGTATCCAGATCAAAGTATGCGAACATGAAAAACTAGATATAATATTATAATAGGGAAGGGAAAAGGACCCGACAAAGGCTTTACTGGATAAAAGAAGCTTATGTCAGTCTTGAGCCAGACTTGAGCCAGACTTGATCCTCCACAGACAAAGTCAACATTCAGAATTGATCCAAAACAGCTATTACCTATACTACTCCTTCCCATAATTTTCAAGGTTTCTTCATAGATTTTCAAGACTTCTCTTGAATGTTTTTGATAAGAAATTTCTCTATTACTATTTTTTGCATACTTCATACACCATGACATTCATGTCAAGGTCAAAGTGAGTCTTGAAAATATTTGTGTGTTTGAACAACTACAGAGAAAGATATCAAGAGAGGTTGACTGGTCATGTTTTTGTTGACATTGAACTTCATCTTAACTACCTTCACTTTCATTACTCTTTAAGTTTGATTTGTTAATTTGCGGCGGGGGATTATGTCACATTTGTGACAACTGCTTGTATAGAAATAATTGAATCATATAATGATCTTGCTACTGGCCAAAACTACATCGTTCTCTTTTGGTTAACCAGGCATGTTGGAAATTCTTGTAACACAATGGCCGATTTTGCTGCCAAGGCAGCACTCAACAAATTTGTGATATCACTTCTGATCCCATACATAATTACAAAGCTGTCATTAGATCTTATATCCGTGATTGCACTAACCAACTTTCAACTTTAGGTTACACCTACTTGAGTTGTCAGTCCAGATTTAAAGAGGTCAGTATTGGCCATACAAGATATACGCATGAATATTTTATTGAAAGGCGAGGATCATCCGTTTGTCATGAGCGAATCACGATCAAGCATGTCCTGCTTAACTATTGAATTTTTCAAAGAAATAGACTTGATTGATAAACTTTGATTGACAAGTTTTGAAGATAGATGTTTTCTTTAATGATTGGAAGTTTAAATCAGTAACTGAGATTGTTAGTGGCTGTAGTGGGGGTAGAGTATTTTTGAAGTATTGTCTTCCTCAGAGGATACGTAAGTCCCCGAAACATTCAAAGTAGATTTAAACAAACCAGATTTTTTAAACGTAGCATTTATGTGATTTTAGATTATGGCTAGATTCGACTACAATCGCCAGCGGCTGAAAGGGTGATATAAATCCAGCTAGGGTCCATGCAGGTAGCAAAAGTACCCATGGTCCCTAGTATGGTGATCTTCCTTCAGTTGTTTGCGACCTATAACCTGTTTTATAGTGTATTGTCTTCGTAAGTAAAATAGTTTTAGTTTACATTCTAGTTTTAGACACCATCTGTGATAATCTAGTTATTTTACAGTCCATCGATGACTGGTTGTTTAACAACTCGTATTTATTGTTTTCTCGTTACTCTATGGCTGAAATATTGCCGAGGTGACGTTAAATTTTAACTCACTCACTCATACATAATTATTATTGCATACAAATATTATTACAACTTTTTAAAACCCATGAAATTTCTCTTTAACTCTGGTCGTAAGAGGCGTCTAACGGGTTCGGGTGGTCAGGTTCGCTGACTCATGTACTCGTATCCCAATAGCGTACATCGATGCTCACGCTGTTGATCACTAGATTGTTTGGTCCCCACTCGATTCTTTACAGACTCTCACCATACGGTATGGATATTGCTAGGGCGGCGTGAATGGCGTTCATACTAGAACATGTTACTGTCTTTAGTTCCTGAAATGTAGAATATTTGGAGACATTTTGGTTTTTGAGAAAGCTAATCAACATAAAAACCCAATGCCCATGTTTGCAATTTCTAAATTGAGGAGATGCGGCCATTTCGTTCTCATTCAGTTTAGTCAGTGTGTTGTTCAACTGTGTAATGGGGTAACTAATAATTGCTCAATGATTGAATTTCAATGTTTCTCATGAACTCATTTTGATACCTATCATTATTTTGTATATTTTGTCTATCATTAAAGGATAGAACCCATGTACGGACGGCTCTCAACTGATAATCAGCAGAGCAGGAAAACCGAAGTGTGTGAAATGTAAGTTTGGTACATTATTTACAGTAACACTACTGCTGTCAGTGATGGTCGTGTTGGTTAACTGCCTCTATTTCCTGTGGCATTAAAGCAGATATATTCAGTCACGCCTATGCATGTCCAGAATATGTTGCAACTCCAGATTACCGCTGTCTGAATATGAAAAAAGTCTCTCCGTTAAGTTATATTTTATTCTATGATGATAATTTAGGAATTGTTTTTGTTGAGAAATATGTGCATTCCAGAGGCCAGCATCATTATAGGCCAGTGAATATATTTATTACATGTGACTGTGGCAGTGAGATTATACGTGCAGCCGATGGTCTAAGGCGGCAAATATCATTGTAGTGAGTCTCCGGGTTATCAAGATCAGCTGGTCCGGGTTTGAGTCTAGCTATCTGAGGACATCATAATGGCACTGTTCATCTTCGGGTTAGATGAATACCAGCAGCGTTGTAACATGCGCATTCAGTGAACTACAGGAATGATAAAGTGACCACTAATTCGTTATAACCGTATTTCCTAATACACACTTTGACTGAAATATACATGACGTTGCGGTGACCAAAATAGGATAAAGTAATGTGACTATAACCCTCTTGCGGCTAACAGGCAGCTTGGGTTATCCGGGGTAATAATAATGAGACTGTTTGGGCGCTTCGAGCATGCATTGTGCATGGAGCAACGAGCATGATAAATGGACTATTATTATGATACGTGTGTTTGGTGTAAACGTATTTTACTGTCTGTGTCTGGAAATCTTTTAAAGTCTAATATTTAATTGTTTACGTGGCTTAATGACTTAGGTTGGCTCCTATGGCCTGGTGTTATAAATCCCTAAACATCATTTGGTTTATCGTTGTCAATGCTCTCAAAGTAACCTGACTGCTTGTGTGTATTCACGTCCACTCTCACAAAGCCTTTCACAATTACCAATCAGCTCCTCTGTGGTTGTTGCTTAAGTGGCTTGGCCAGTGGTGTGGCATTGTGGGTAAAGCGTCCGCTTGCCAGGCCGAAGATCCGGGTTTGAATCCCCATAGGGGTGCATAGTGAGAAGCCAATTTCGTGTGTTCCCCTCAGTAGTATTACTGGAATATTGCTAAAAGCCACGTAAATCTTATCCCTTACGCAGACCCGACCATAAAGATACTTACTCACCCCCTTAAGTGGATCTCCCGTTATATTGCTGGAATAGTGCTAAGGCCGCATAAAGCCTGACTCACGTTATTTGAAGGGTGCCAGAGGTGTTGCACTTGGGCCAAAACCTCATGAACCATGGGAACTGGTTTTCAACTTTGAAAGCGTATTTCGAAATATATATACGAACATCTGAGAGTAATTACGTTAGAATATGTTTACAACAAATAATTGTGACATATTTCTTGTTTCGTTTCCTTTATCGCCTTTTTGCTATATCAAAGAGGTTAAGTTCCAAAGAAAACAATTTTCCAGGGCTGGTGCTACTGGTAGAATAGGAAATGTCCATCATTTTTACACTGATCATCAGCATCCACCCACCCAGCAGTGAGATACGATGACATGCAATTGTACTGCTGGGTAGGTCAATGCTGATAATCACTGTAAGAAATGAACGCTGGCCTATCGGTTTAAAGCAGGAAAGTTTGTCTTGGGTCTGTATATGTTTCTTTAAGACCTTCAGACAATTTATTTTGACTTCTTTGAGTCAGCATAGAGTTGGAAGTCAGATAGATAGATATATATGGATGACAACTTCTTTTATTCTAGGGGGCGGTGGGGTAGCCCAGTGGTTAAAGCGTTCGCTCGTCCCGGGTTCGATTCCCACATGGATACAATGTGTGAAGCCCATTTCTGGTGTTCCCCGCCGTGATGTTGCTGGAATATTGCTAAAAGCGGCGTTAAGCTAACCTCACTCACTAACTTTTCTATTCTAGAGCACGACGTTTCGATACAGGTATCGTATTCAGACCGCCTCCGTGGTGTAGTGTTTAGAGCGTCAGCCCGGAGAGCGGAAGGTCGCGGGTTCGATACCCGACCGCGTCGTACCAAAACACGTTAAAATATGGTACTTGTTGGTCCCTGCCTGGCGCTCGGCATTAATGGGTACAACAAGGACTGGTCGGCTAGGAGTCAGTATAATGTGTCTGAGAGGGGTATTTTTGCTTCACTGCGGCATGGTATCTCAGAGGGCTAGCACTATAAAACCAGCTTCAGTCTGGGCTAGTACAAGCAGCCGCACACACACATAGACACGCATGCACGTCGTCATATGAGCGCAATATTCTCAAGTAAGACGTTAAACCCAATTTCACCTCACCTCACCTGTATCGTTTTCAAGTCATTCATACTTTTTAGAAAGGAGGGCCTGCTGCTTATTAAATGTGTGAGTTCCGGTGGATTGTTGGCGTTATCTGGGTAAATGCTGAGTAAACACTAACGAATAATACCATCCGAACATAATCAACCCTTTTGTTACAAACTGTGTTCATTCATCAAAGTGACTGATAAACAGTATTGCATCTTAAATGAGGTAATGGTACTGTAACATTTGACTTTGTGTGTGGCATTTTAGATTTAATCAATTGTTTCTTTACACACTGGTTGTGAAACGGATCATGTTGGGGTGTTTTACTCCATCGCCATGTTTCAACTGGAAGATAATGGTTTGAGGTTCTGAAATTGAGTAACGCCCTCTGGTTATTATCATGTAATACATTCAGGTAGGTTTCGTATTTCAATTCAGAATTATAAAAAGAAATATGAATGGCTCCTCTTGAAGAGTTTTCTTTGTTTGATATCCAAGTACAGAGATCTTTTTCGATCACATCCGATGTCTTTTAATCTTAAAATTGTGTAAAAAATCTAAATTTACAGAAGGCAGGTATCAATTATTTATCGAGTAAATGTGTCATATACATTCCAGGCTGGAGGAAAAAATATGATAAGCGTAATGTTGATGACATTTTGAACTTTGTACATAGAAGTAACAGTTCTAAGATGAAATATCTCTGACACATGTCCAAATATATATAATAACAATGATTTGATACATATTGAATAATCAAAACAAATCAAAACAAGGTAAACATTACATTTCCCCTCACTTCAGAAACCCAATAGCATTTACATTTACCTCTGTCATCAAGCAAATTAAACATTGTATAACATTGGTGAGATCTGACATAATTTGCTCTTTACAATTTGATCTATTATTGTAAAACACGAACTTGAGTAGCTGATACCGAGCGAACCACTTCACCCAAAAATGCCTTGTTTGATGCAAATTTACCAACTTTTGTACTGCTTTAAAGACGCGTGAATCATTTCAGTCAAATTATAATATTTAGTTCAACAAATTTCTGCACCACATAAAAGGATTCGATAAATTTAACAATCAAAACCGGTACGAACTGACAAAAGTAAAACTTGGCTATTTCTTATAAAAACAGCTTATGTAACAGCTTTCAGTTCTGCGTTACAAATTTTCCACTTTTCATGGTGTGTTAAATACGTCCGTTACGGAAAATAACAATACTTTTATCCACAATTAACATAAAAAAAAGTTTAAACGTGAAAATGATAAAGTTACAATGTCTAGGCAAAATGTAAAAGCAAAATATCCCCAATTTCCCAAGTTACAAAATACCAACGTTACAACCTTCATACATGTCAATCACAAGTTCATTAATGAAACATGAAAACCATAGGGGCTTAGCATACATCCTTGTCGGTGTGACACATCATCATTTGGATTACCACCGCAATGTTAGCTCGAATATTGCTGAGTGCGGAGTAAAACTAAACTCGTTCAATTACTCACTTACTCACTCATTTGGATTAAAATCTCAATCATTGGATGTTCTGGCATTAAAGTCACCACATAACATGAATGAACACATCTCACAATAGGCATATACTATTTGTAACAGAATACTTATAACTGCCCAAATCCACACTTTTAGTTTTTCATAGTAGGGCGATCTCTTCGGTTTATAAAGGAAGAAATAGTTAATAATGTTTTTTTGTAGTAAATACAACAGGTTTCCCTTCTCCGTAGAATAAACATATCACAAGATCCACTTAGCATACAGCTATACCACCAGAATATCTCCTGGGTTTGATGCTCGTGGAAGTTCACTTATATAGCAGTCATGTATAACAAAGACTCTTAGCATAGCATCTGAAACAACATTAAACATTGTTTCAATAAAGAAAACACATCGTGCATGCAACAGAAATCAATGAATTCAGAATAACAACATTTAGATATCAAACCGTTAATGCGTTAATGTTTTGAGAATAAAGATGTATTTCTCTCCTAGTACAGTGGATGTCAGCATCATCATGATATAGATACTGACAAGCTATGTCACTAAGATCACGGCCATATTCCTATAGAGTCTCTGTTGGTGTTGGCTGTTGAAGAAGATGTAGGGACGACCTGTCGATAAATCAGCTGTTGGTCATCTGTTGTCCCCGTTGTTTTTGTTGCCCACTCTACAGTTTTAGGAAAGTTAAAGTCGCGAGTAGACGTTTCCGTTGGAGACTTTCTTACTCTTGATTCGCATGACTTTCTTCATCCAGCTTTGAATAAGACCAGTCGATAAATCAGCTGTTCGTCATCTGTTTTCGCCATTGTTATTGTTGCCCACTGTTGTACAGTTTAAGCAAACAACGAGATGACGTTTTCGTTATCTTTCTTTTGATTCCCAAGACTTTCTTCATCCAGCATCCCATGAGAAATAGGGTTATTCCGATTTCCCAGTGTTTAAATCTTTTCATCAAGTACCCAAGTGAACACATCAACTTTGCCATGAAAGGAGATAAACTGAGACCGGTACCAGCAATATTTTCCGCAGAAAAATCCTTCGCCCGAAGAAGAATGTCACCCGATTTAGAGTCAATGTCTCCAGATCAAAGTATATTAAGACGAACATGAACGATGTGGGTTTCCACATCAGTTTGATACCAGTAGACCAGACTGGGTGAACAACATGGCGACATATTCGACCCGGACGAAACTTACCTATTCTGACATACCCATGACACAAAGAGTGTAATAATCTGCTTTTCAAACATTTACCTTTTTCCAGTCCGTCAACATAAGTCAACTAGCTGGGATGTGTCACGTGATGTAATCCACTCAACCTTTCTGTACATTAAACTGAATCCAGTCACACCGTGTGCGAAATATGCATCATGAGGCTTCAACCTCAAATGCAAATCATCATCATCGCCGCAGCAGCAGCAGGCAAGCAACCGCCGCAAGGTAAGAGCATATTTGCAATTTCTCACCGGTCTAAGGGAGATAAATTTTGCTATATTATTGAGTGATGCGCAGTAAAATCCTGAAGGGCAGGTTTGCACAATGTGTTGTGCGTGCTGCTGTTTAAAGACTCTCATAGTGAATGTTTATTCTTATTATCCATATTATCCATATCTGTCGACTCAGTGGGAGATACATATGTAACATTGTTACCATGATTATATAATCCATTTATCAGTCATACTCAAATTGTCATACTCCTATTTGTCATTTTCTCACTGCTTAAACAGCAAGGGGAAACAAAACCCTAAGTAATATAATTAGGGTTTGGCTCAAGACACACTTGTGACAAATCATGAACTTCCCGAACCCGCATACTAAACATTATGATACCAACATATTTGATGTTTCCAAAATGCTGACAATCACAGTCCAAAACAGACACACCCCTGAGCAACACAACAAAGACCGTATAGCTGTTATAGTGAGTTAGTGAGTTTAGATTAACGCAGCCTTTTGCAATTATTCCAGCTATGTAGCGGCGGAGGACACCAGAAATGGGCTTCACACATTGTTCGCATGTGGGGAATCGAACCCGGGTCTTTGGCGTGACGAGCGAACGCTTTAACCACTAGGCTACACCCACCGTCCTGTAGCTGTTATAACAAAACTTGGTTTAGTCCTATCCCCATCTAGTGCAGTGAGAAAACCGTAACCACATTTGACATGCACACGTACATATAGCCAGACCTATCTAGACACAGACCCCAGGGACCCTCAATACCATCCTGGGATGTCAGAATATTTCTCACAAACGTCCCCGACTCAGTCAGATGGATGACCCTCTCTAGAGAGCTATCGGTAACCAGGATGTCACCTGTGCTGGTAGCTGTGATACCAGCTGGACGCTCCAGTGCTGTGGCTCCTGTAGGGCTGTAGGTGAACACCACATCTCCCCCAGGGGTCAAACAAACAGCACACTTGGATTTCAAATCAGACACAAGGATGTTTCCTTTACTCGTAGTACAGAGGAATAATGGTGCTTGTAATATGTTGTTTCCATTGTGGAGTGGACTGATACTCCTCATCACGTGTCCCGTCATATCTAGGATATCAACACAGGGAGGGGACTCGGAACCCGCTGCTAGTGTTGATGGTGTCAGAGACGTTATACCCGAGTACTGTTTGCTGGTTGTGATGGTTGACAGCAACACAAGGTCAGGGTTGACTTCAACTGTTACAATCTGACTGGTATCTGACAGAGTGACAGCCACCTGGTTGTGTTTCAGCCTTGTTATACCCCACGGCGTGTCACCGAGACTGAGCTTACAGTGGAACACTTTGTTATTACTTGTGTAGAAGGACTTCACACTTTTGTTAAGTGCGTCTGTGACAACGACCGTATCTACACCATTCACAACAACCACTGTGATGTCTACAAGATATGCTTCTTCAATGTCTCCGACTGTGGCGTTAATAGTGTTGTGTAACATAGGAGTTGCCTTCATGTCCAGCACACTCTCATACTGGACATCAATCTCACCCAGCTGTAGATCGTCAAGTGCTCTACTCAGCTGGCCTGTGTCCTGTCTGAAAACGGTTCTGGCTATTCTCCCCCTCTCCTTCACGTCTGTAACAGCGTCCACATCACCGGCCTCACATCCCCGATACATCTCATACACGTCCATGTCACACTCAGATTGTAGAGCCTGGTCTATCAACTCAGCCTGTTGTTGGTACACCTGTACTGACATCTCTCCTGATTTTATGTCTGCTTTTAACTGACCTAGGTGTTTGTCTGACATCTCTTTCAGCTCACTGAGAAGCTTCTTTTCCTTCTGTTTCAGCATATCAATCACTTTGTTTGTGGCAGACTTAATGTCAGACTCCATTTGTAAATAATGCTTTGATTCCTCTTTGGATGTTGTTTTCTGTTTGTCAACGAGTGCTTTTATCTCAGCACACCTCTCCAACAAATTATGTTTATTCTTTTCCAGCTCTGATTTCATTGTTGGTATTTCTGACTCAATTTCGACAACACATCTACAATTTCTGTGATAGATAATACAACATGTTTGACAAACTGCTTTCTTACAGTCTTTGCACATCAATTTTATAACCTCATCTTTGTGATCCTTACACATAACCCCTTGCCTTCTTCTTCTGACCTTGACCTCTGGAGACATGCCGACTACGTCATGGTGACGGGAGGATGGATTGCGATTGTGCATCCGTACACATCGTTCACAGAGGGCGTCGTCACAGACAGAGCACCAGGAGGTAGCAAGGGTTGTCTCCCCTTCTTCCTTACAATAACGGCAGTTAGTTGTATCTGATACAAATCAACAATCCGTTATGACATGAATACGCTTAAAGGTTGAAATAATAAACGTTTCTAAGGAATATACGCAACAATGGTAAAAGTAACAATGATGCTGAGGATACAATGTAGCTGTGATAGCAACTGACAACTTGGAGTACGGATTATGATGCAGACAAATCACAGACAATAGTCAGAGCTAGTTTGGGACTCGAAAAGCATCACCACAAACATCCAGGGATCACGATCCACAAAGCCATCGTAAAGTTACGACCTGTCGCAACTTTATTATTCACCATTAGCTTAGGAATGTCACAGCACTACGACAAGTTTGTGGACCTAGGAGTTAAATGGATACAGCTGTCTACTGGGAATGTAGCTAACAGAACATATATTAAATTCACACAGCGTAGATAGTGCATTAAAAACCCTGTAGAACATATGTATTTCTGTTGTGTGATTTATTTTCAGACTCATATGACTTCTTGGCATCCAGGATACTTTACACATTTACACAAATGATCAGTTGATAACACTTACGCTTACCTTTAGATCCAGGGCCAAATGAGTCCAACAGTCCCTGGATCACAAAGCTTGGCTTCACATCGTCCGCCCACTCCTCCACTGGTCTGCCAGGCTCAGACACTTTCGTCATCTTGCTGCAGAATGGACACAGAAGAGACTTGGCACTGATGGCTTCTGGTTTGGTTTTGGTGTAGCTGATGACACATTTCCGACAGAAGGTGTGATTACACGCAAGTGTGCATGGGTTGTCAAACACCTCTGTACATATTGTACATGTCAGAAAGTGGTCTGTTAACTTCTGAGAGGTCGCCATCCTAACTAGAAAAATACAACAGAATCATATAGTTTATGAACAAATAACGTATATGTTGTACACTGAACGTACCCCACATTGTTAACGTCATAATGGCGTGACGTCATGTCGAACGTGTTTTAATGAGGATATGCATCGTAAACTGAAAGTACTCCCACAGGACCAGCTGAATGACTGATCCATATAATTGACTTAACCTTTAAACTAGGCAAAATATTCACAATATCATATCTGCACAGGGTGTGGTTATCAAAAGTTCCAAGTTGCAAGAGGCCGCCTCCTTGGTGTAGTGACTAGAGCGTCAGTCCGGAGAGCGGAAGGTCGTGGGTTCGATCCCCAACCGCGTCATACCAAAAGACGTTAAAATCTGGCACGTGTTGGTTCCTGCCTGGCGCTCGGCATTACTGGGTACAAAATGGACTGGTCGGCTCGTCACTATAATGTGTCTGAGTGGGGTATACATGATAAACTGCGGCATGGTATCTCAGTGAGCTGGCACTATAAAACCAGTTTAAGTCTGGGCTAGTACAAGCAGACACACACACACACACACACACACACACACACACACACACACTCACTCACTCACTCACTCACTCACTCACTCACTCACTCACTCACTCACTCACTCACACACACACACACACACACACACACACACACGCATGCACGTCGTCATCAGCTAAATAATCTTACGACGTCAAACCCCATTTCACCTCACCTCACCTCCAAGTTGCAAGATTTGCATATAAGATGATAAATTGGTTGACTTTAATGACAGCCACAACCCCGTGGGCACTAACGCTGAATTTATCGTATTTGTGTCTAAAATTTGGGAGCTGGAAGATGCGGATGCATCATCGTGACGTTACACAAAGTAAGGCGGTGTTGTAGCCCAGTGGCTACAGCGTCCGCTCGTCAAGACCCGGGATCGATCCTTGCCACATGGGTAAAATGTGTGAAGCACATTTCTTGTGTCCTTCGATGTTGTATTGCTGGAATATTGCTAAAAGCGGCGTAAAACTAAACTCACTCAAGACCCGGGATCGATCCTTCCCACATGGGTACAATGTGTGAAGCACATTTCTTGTGTCCTTTGATGTTGTATTGCTGGAATATTGCTAAAAGCGGCGTAAAACTAAACTCACTCAAGACCCGGGATCGATCCTTCCCACATGGGTACAATGTGTGAAGCACAATTCTTGTGTCCTTCCATGTTGTATTGCTGGAATATTGCTAAAAGCGGCGTAAAACTAAACTCACTCAAGACCTGGGATCGATCCTTCCCACATATGTACAATGTGTGAAGCACATTTCTTTTGTCCTTCGATGTTGTATTGCTGGAATATTGCTAAAAGCGGCATAAAACTTAACTCGCTCAAGCCCCGGGATCGATCCTTCCCACATGGGTACAATGTGTGAAGCACATTTCTTGTGTCCTTCGATGTTGTATTGCCGGAATATTGCTAAAAGCGGCGTAAAACTAAACTCACTCAAGACCCGGGATCGATCCTTCCCACATGGGTACAATGTGTGAAGCACATTTCTTGTGTCCTTCGATGTTGTATTGCTGGAATACTACTAAAAGCGCCGTCAAACTAAACTCACTCAAGACCTGGGATCGATCCTTCCCACATGGGTACAATGTGTGAAGCACATTTCTTGTGTCCTTCGATGTTGTATTGCTGGAATATTGCTAAAAGCGGTGTAAAACTAAACTCACTCAAGACCCGGGATCGATCCTTCCCACATGGGTACAATGTGTGAAGCACATTTCTTGTTTCCTTCCATGTTGTATTGCTGGAATATTGCAAAAAGCGGCATAAAACTAAATTCACTCAATTACTTAATAACATAAATAGGTAAATGTTATCATGATTAACGTCCAATGCCATCGAGGTGCGGTGACACGCGTTAGCGAAGTTAGTGAGTCACACCGGTGCACAGTGGTCGTTTCGTATTTTCACTCACTCACTCACAAAAGGGATGTTTGATCACAAGGGGTAATTATTTGTCATCTAAACATGACGTAACTAACACAACGTAGATTTATCACAGTAATGTCGCTGCCTTGTCTTGATGGAAATATTTCATTGAGTAATCTTCTTAATATACTCATGCCTAATAATGGTTATCACCACCCCTCCCCACCCCAACCCCACACACACCTCACACCCACACCCCACACACCCTCTCCAATTGAAAAAATTGAAGGGGGTGACAACCATTATTGGCATGAGTATATATAATGCATTTAATGTCTCGAAAGTTGTTTTTTTCCCAAAGATACATTTGTTATGTGACCTTTATCATCAATAAGTAAATGCATGTTACCTCATATCAACACTTTGTGAATTATTCGGGTTATAAAATGTTTAAAGACTGATGAACGATAGTTTTTGCTGTACGAATTTCTCCATATATGCCAGTGGATACCGTACCCGTCAAATAGACAAATGCAGGTGACGTTAACTCACTTTTAGAAAGATTACCTTACATACTGTCTGATGATATGTTTGGTTTTCCCAGTTTCTAGATTTGACAATGTAAGAAATGTGAAATCGGTAGTATTTGCCCATTGCATTATCAACATGTGGCGAGACAGACATATCAACTTGTCCATACTTGAAGTGCGTCCGCCTTTACCGACAATGTGACATAGCAATGGTGTGACGTCATCTTATTAGCATAACGAAAGTAGGCCATGTCAAATTTAATAAAAACTATTTGATATACAAACGTTCACCAGATCGTGAAATGTGCTCATGGTATAACGTAATTATGACAGAGACAACTACATTTATCTTCCATTATGTTTATAGAGGTAACTATGATTGATCGATAATATAACTGATCAGCTGACGGACATGTAGCTGTGTGGAGACCACTATACCATTACGGAAGTAGACCGTATCTGTACATACACCTCCTGCCATATCGTATGACTGCTGCACTTGAAGGTGAAGTTGTCAGTGAATATGAAATGTGTGTTAGGGTCAAATAATATGCATGGAACAAAGAACTGCCATCACTCATTAGCCCTGCACATGTATAAGGCAATTTTAATGTATACAAACACAGAAATCTGTGTTGAGATAACGAAAGTAGCTCGGAGAGGCCTACCTTATTTAATATATATTGTATTACTGAAGCCCGATCGGTGATAAGACCTGACTTATTGAAAGCTTGTATACCTGTACATGAACATTTCTGAAGTCACAAACTTACATTAGGACAGCACTGACCACTGTGACACAGGCCGACGACAGCCTTGAGACAGACAACACCCACCTACTCACCTGAGGCAGCCAGCTTTGAAATCACAACCGGTGTAGAGGGAAAGTGTGCACATGTTGCTCGCTGTTGTGAATAAACCCAAGTATCCAGATATGGTTATCGCCTATTGTTGGTTTGCCAGCCAGGATACATTCGAACTCATGCATTATTTCCTTGAACACCGATTGTGAAATCTGAGCGCGGCGGTCATGCGTAACACCTCTGTCGCTGTAAGAGCAATACGAGTAGTTGTGGCGTACAATGAGTATTTATATTCTCAGCACAACTACAAAAGTCTGTTTGACTAGAAAGTGTCCCCATGAATTGGGTTATACAGTGTACACGACCGATAGTGTCATACATGTCAGATGATCGTTTGTCATGGTATGTTTGGTTGTATTTGGTAGGGTTAGGTGTCATTCCTAGAGCACGAACATTGCTTCCAAACACGTCAGTTTTATACATCTGGAAAACATGCATTTTGGGTTTCTTAATCTGCTATATAAAGTATTACCAGGGTGATTTAAACACAGGTGATGTTCACGGTCATACAAGACCTACCCGAGGAGAAGTCCGTGTGAGTATAATCTGTTACTTCAAACAGTCAAATATGTAAAATGTATTATTTTGTGTTGCAGTTTAATTCAGATTTGTCTAAAGGGGTGGCTCCTTCCATGTAAGCTATAATTTCCTGGGATTTTGGTGTGGCGTTTTTTACGAATTGTGTTATGTTAGATTAATTGATAGAATACGTAATGGTTTCATCATTTTCATTATATCAGACTTAGACATACCTTTGGTTGCTCATATAATGTTGCTCCCTATCTATACACAGTCAGTCACCATTCTGGACGACAGGAATATTTACAAAACGGACTTTCATACATTATTTTGATGAAGATGTCAACCTTGTTTACTATATGGATGGACATTCAGTGTAACAATTCCGTCCTCGTGACCTGTTGCTGATGTATGGGTCCATCCGCTTGCTTTGATTGAATTTTAGTACCCTATGTATTTTAGTCAGCTTCATACCCAGCGACAGATATAGTTGTAAATTGCGATAGTGAATGATGTACTTGGTTTTATTCATCAAGTTAGGTACGAGTTTTTCAGCGTTTACCACCCGTCCTGTAGGACCCAGCAAATTTCGTTGGTAGTCAGAGATCCATTCCATATTCACCTTCAAACGCTCTGGAGCCAGGGGATAACTGTTGTGTGAGGTGTGTAAATCCTCCGGATATTCTAAATCCGCTTCGAGTATATAACCCTTGTTCGAATCCGGTGCGATGCTCATAACATCATTGATCTCAGATGTCCACTCGAAACCACAGGTAGGTAGATACTGGCTCATGGCCCAGCTGTACAGGTTGTTTGCATCTAGATAGAGTAGATAGTTTGTAGGTTTTTTAGGGTTGTAGCCTTTCACATACTCGTTGTTAGCTTTGGCATAACGTTTTGATACCACAGAAATACCACCGCGTAACCCTTTCTCTATAAACAGATGCATATCGTAATCGGTGAATAATTCTAATTTCACACCGGTTTTCTTCATTAGGGCATCCCACGAGAGCCCAGGACTTGAATAATACCATGCCGGGTCCAACCCGTATTGCTTCGAACACGTTTTTCTGAATATCTCGAATACATCAGCCAGCAATAACACGTCTGTTTTCAAATACAAATCGTGGTAATCACCTAGATTCTGACAACCCAGTTTTTCCCATACTTTTTTAGCTTGTTCGTAATCGTCTTGTGTGATAGACGCGTCAGACAGCTTGCTATAGAAGAGGTCAATGGGAGGTAACTGTGTCCCATTAAACTTAGACCAGTCATCCATATATTCATACGGGTAGATCCCCTTACCTAGCAGCAAAGCTCGAGTTTCCTCTTCTGTGTAACGATTAGTTACAGCTAAGTCGTTTGGGTAATTAGCTTTGACCAAGCTGTCTAGAGACAACAACAGAAACTGAACACTATCTATGAATCTCAACCCATTTAGCGAAAAGGATATATATCTTTCCATATTGTTTGGGATACAGGATATGTTGCCTTTTACCTTTGAAATAGCTTGCATAATCAAGTGTGAATCATACCCGCGAAGATTGTGAAACACCACTGGTATATGAATAAGTTTATGATTTATTCTTAGCTTCAAGTTACATTCATTGTGAGCCGCACCTCTGTATTTACCAGTAATGTGACAGTGATCTCTAACTGAATCACCATTACAGCACACATGACAATGTGTGCTTTTGTTGTGGGCTTCCCGGTCTGCTTGGGTCATACGCATTGGTGTTTTGTTGCATAGTTTTTTAATAATCTTTTTCTCTTCGTGTTGTAAACACTTTAGAAATTCTTCAGCCGCGTCTGGTCCTCTATAAATAACGGGAGGGTTAGTTTGACCATCACAACGAACGACCACATACCCGAACCCACACGCTTCGTGCTTTTTTACTTTTTGTGTGAAACTTTGATTAGTGGATTGAGCTACTGTATCGATTGGTTTAATGATAGCTTCGAAGTCGGCGTAGATAATATGTGGTACTGGCATTTGATTTTTGTGGTTGATAAATTTCTAGATGTTGTTTTTTTCTCTCGGCATATCTATTCGTACGGCTGTCTCCCCTACACCTAAGCAATCAACCCTGTGAGAATCTAGCAGATCAGCCCTAGAAAACCCGTGAAGGCACCTTTTACAAAAGTGTTTCTTTTCCCTGTGTTTCGATTGATTGTACAACAGTCTGCTGAAATTCTTTATCCATGTGTAGTGATATTTTCACCTTGTTGGATCATAAATATATTGATCATTTTACGACAACCCTTATACAATAAAGGTCTTATCCTGTGTACTATTACCTTTTTACCTTCGTGTCCGAAAACGTTTATGGCTAAGTCTTGATTCTGTTGTTCTATTTTTTGGATCGGAGAGATGGGGGTGGGTTCGTCTATACCTTCCCAATTGAGCCCGTCATCTTCTGGATAACTGGAAAGTCTATCGGAATTTTTTTTAACTAAAAATTTAGCGGATCTTATCGCTATCCTCATACAATTGTTGCCTCGGTTTTTAACGTTAACCATAGCTTGTTTTTTCTTGAACTACTCAGACAGGGGTAAGTACGATCCACCTTTCAATGGTATATAGTTTGCTATATCCAGGTAGACCATGTTAATCTTGTCAACAACCCAACCAGAACCCATATTAGTGTAACGTTCTAGTGTTTCTCGCATTTTTTCTAATGATCTGTCTATAGAAGAGTTGATAGTGTCTGGTTGCGCTGTAACTCCTTGATTACCTCTGAAGTAAACATTGGTGTATTCAGTTGTTTCATTCGACTGTTGTTTCTCTAGTGTCATGTTTAACATGAGTTGAAATTTAATACCTCTTAAATCTTTCAGTTCTTCATTTACTTTGTCAAATACCAATGGTTTTATATCTTCAACGTCTATGTTTCTTTGAACTTCCATCTTCCAACCTCTCAAATATTTACCTACAGCATGCTCAGTAGGCGTGAATTGTAATTCTATAGGTTTTTGTTCCTTCAGTAATTCAATGATCTCAGATTTCCTCATACGAGAATAACCTCGCATTCCACGTTCACGAGCCTGCTTTGTTAGTTCTTTCACAGTAGGTGTTTTTTTATACTTAAAACCTAATAAATCTAGTAATTCATGTTTTCTCATACGAAAATAACCTCGAAGTCCACAGTCTCGTGCTTGCTTTTTCAATTCATGTACTGTAAACATATCATAAAGTTACAAACACAGTGTTGATATTATATGTGAAAACAATTCTCTAAATAGACAAGCATCCTTCATGTTAAACATAAGATGATGTAATAGATATAGGATTGTGTAATCTAACCCGTAACATACACCTTTCATACATCGAGGGACTTGATACCATTTGGCTTCATGAAATGTGACACTCTCATGGTGAGAGAAAAAACATAAACACAGTCTTCCTCGGGAGACTATTTTACAGTGGAGTTATATCTTTACAAATTAATAAATTGAAGTTATATAAGAATATAGCTTATTTAAATTAATAGGATACTTATTATTGATTCCATGTCTTACTCTTTCGAGTAAGACTATGGTCACCACTGTAGTCATAGTCTCCTCTTTCGAGTAAGACTATGACTACTTTACAGGGAGATAAAAAGTATTTGTGTTATGGGTTTATAAATAAATATGAGTTAGGAATGTATACTTATTGATTCCTTGCCTTATATAGGCTGGTCCCGTACCCCCATTGTTTATACTACTACAGTTCATTTGTGCTGATAGGAAACAATGATGTAGCTCTCTATCAGGTCTCTTCCGTTCTGTTGTGCTGATAGGTGAGGTGAGGTGAAATTGGGTTTAATGTCGTGCTTGAGAATATTTCGCTCATATGACGACGTGCATGCGAGTGTATGTGTATGTGCCGCTGCTTGTACTAGCCCAGACTTAGGCTGGTTTTATAGTGCTAGCCAAATGAGATACCATGCCGCAGTGAAGCATGAATACCACACTCAGACACATTATACTGACTCCGAGCCGACCAGTCCTTGTTGTACCCATTAATGCCGAGCGCCAACAAGTACCATATTTTAACGTCTTTTGGTATGACGCGGTCGGGGATCGAACCCGCGACCTTCCGCTCTCCGGGAGGATGCTCTAACCACTACACCACGGAGGCGGTCTGTGCTGATAGGAAACAATGATATAGCTCTCTATCAGGTCTCTTCTGTTCAATATTGGCCCTACCCATGTAGATTTGGGTTAAAATTGGTCTTCAGCAATACATGCTTGCCGTAGGTGGCAACTATCAGGATCGGGTGATCAAGCTTGTTGACTTGGTTGACACATGTAATCGTATCCCATTTGCGTAGACGGATGCTCATGCTGTTGATCACTTGATTGTTTGATCCAGACTCAATTTTTACAGACCGCCACCATATAACTTGAATACTGCAGAGTGCGGCGTTAAAAAACAAACAAAACAATATTGATCTGTTAAATCTATACTGGCAAAAGAGATCGGACTGTGCTGGCCAATTCATTGTGCACTGTGGAAGTGTTGTAGCGTGCCTAGGATCGTAGTGTTCGAATCCCAGATTTTCTTTCAAAATATTTTAAAGTTTTACCAGCATGGATATCCATGCGTGCCTATATCTAACGGTGGGTGTGAAAACAATAAACGGGGCATTGTGTACTCGGAAACATTTCCATCTATTAAATATACATGTCTAAATTTCTAATATTTAATATTGTATCGCAACATCCCAAATGTTTCAGTGTAAATATGTTATCATTAACCACATTAAAAGGAATTTATTTAAACCACAATTAAATGGAGACAATGACCCCTCCCAACGAATGATTTGATGCAAACATACACGCAAAGACAACGAAAACTGTTTCTTCTGAGAAGCAAACATGGCAAAAATTGACTTATTCTAAGATGCTTCGGTGAAAGGTCAAAGATGCCGACAGTACTTTATCAGACGATAATGTGCACTTTTTGCATTACGTCACAATGTAATGGCGTCACTGCGACATTCTAGTCTGCCCCCTCGTAATCGAAGACTTTTGCATTACGTCACAATGTAAGCGACGTCACGATGAATGTCAGTTGTCATCGCCTCGTACAGCCTCCTACAGTAAACTACTACGTTGCATCCCGTTTCTTGGTTTGCAGTTGCTTCACTCAGCTAACATCACTGGTGGATACATTTCAAAATGTCTCAGTTTGACTCACAATTTTACAGCGGCACGGTAATTTTCGCAATGTTTTTATTCCCACAATGCATCCGTGGAATGTGGTTTGACTAGCCAGCTTCATCTGGATGTACTGATCTAAACTTACGTTGGTAGTAGAAATGCGACGTTCATATTGCCCCATATGGTTTACGTTAATCACAGATGTAATTAAAATAATTTAGAGAAGATATTTAACCCGAACGTAAACCGTCATCAAACTGTTTATCGTTTGTGTTAACCTAGGGGGGCAGACACGTCAATAGAACAAAGCGCGTCAGTTAGCCCTGTGCGAGGATTCTTAATTTAGGTCACCGACACCGTCGTTTGTTTTCTGCTTTAGATTAATCGTAATTATCCTTAGAAAGTATTAAATCTGACATCTTAGAAAAGAAATACAGCTCGCTCTACCACCATGTATAGTGTACAGCTTGTTCAGCTTGACCTGAGCTACTCTACATATGCATGACCAGGGAGGTCAATAGGCACAAACGGCAGGTCAAGTTAACTTCATTAAATGGGGGAGCAGAGAATGTTAAACGGCGACCTTGTCTCGGCTGTTCGGACATGTTGACAATCAACTGACAAAGGTCGGGCTTTAACTATAATAGTTCAGGGCGAAAGTGTGCTTTATTACACTATACTTGGTGGTAGAGCGAACTGTATTTCTTAATTCTTTAGTGTTGATAACTATGGTCGTATGGTGTTAACAAGAGCTGTCATTTTCAAGATTCTGGCTTACAATCCTCAGGAAATCATGAGATCAATGTCAATACATGGTGTAACCCCCGTCAGCTGTAATAACAACCTTGTCTTGTTACAGCTCTTGTATTCTTGATGATAACTGGCCTGATCATCCAGGAGGTTCAAGCACTGGAAGGATGACGGTCCACACAAATAGAGGCACTTCAAGGCCTAGTCCACCGGACCCGTGCCAGATTTACATGTAGGAGGTTGGGCAACCTAGTGATTAAAGCGTTCGCTCGTCACGCTGAAGACATGTACATGGGTACAATGTGTGAAGCAGATTTCTGGTAAATATTGTTGGAAGGGTGATAAATGGGGCGTAAAACCCAACTCACTCACTCAGTCACTCACTCACTCATGTGGATTGGACAGCTGGCTGCAAACAACGAAATTATGTCAACATCTGAGTCAATTCTGGATTCAAAAACGTAGACATGCCCTGTACAAGCCAGTGACAAAATTCTAGACACTCATGAGTGCCACTACTGGTGAAGATCCGGATTAGAATTGATCTTCAGTAACCGACGCTTGTCGTAAGAGGCGACTAACGGGATCGGGTGGTCAGACTCGCCGAGTTTGGTTGACACATGTCATCGTATCCCAAATGCGTATATCGATGCTCATGCTGTTGATAACTGGATTGTCTTGTCCAGACTCGATTATTTACAGACCGCCACCATATAGCTGGAATATTGGTGAGTGCGGCGTAAAACTGAACTGACTCACTCACTCACTACTGTTGATACCACTCATTTTCAACCATTGTATTGCAAATCTAAAACCCGTGTTCTGTTATATAATTTGTTGAAAATTCATTGATGTATCGTTGTCATTTAATGGTTTCTCAGTTTAGTTGACCTTTGCATTAATTGTAAAATCCGTTTGTAACAGTGCGCCAAAAAGTGCTACTTTCACTAATACATTGTACACAGTAAGATGATATTGGAAGTGTGACTTGGTTCCTGTGTTATTTTCCAGCTTCTTTAAAATGTGTGCATTACTATGGTTTATGAATCTGAGCTTTGTGGGGACCTGGGAAATTCAATGCATTCATCTCTAAAATCGTTCAGCTAATGTCAAAAGAACCGTGGGTTAGTGAGGCTGTGTAACGATAAAGATCATAGAGATCGATAATTGTTAACTAAATATCGATCGATCATCGATAAATATCTGAGAAGTAACTGAAAGAAACACATCTGAAATAAATAAATATATTTCACACCGTTGGTGAGCAGAATGCATGGGTACTAACAAACCAGCGTCCTGAACATAATTTAGAAGCAGTCCAGATTTAAAATCTAACTTTTTGTATTGTGTATGTAAATTAAAACTTTAATCACTAATGTGTATGTTCGATATTATCGTTGGCATTAATGCAGATCGATAATCTTTAATATTTCGTCCTATCGACGATGTTTCCGATTATCGATATTTTTAGCCAGCCTTAAGGGTAAGCGATATTCATGAAATAGGCACTCTTTAGTTAATCGGTAAAACTTTAACTAATTTCATCGATCTGGGAATAAGGATCAGTTGAACTTCATGAAATTCCAGCTGGACAAAGGTGAACTGTCGGCAGGACAAATACTTGCGAGTGCAGTTGATGTCTAGTGTCTGCACCAAAGGTCCTCCTGGACATGCACATTCCTAGGTTTGAATCTGTTCGTGATAGATCAAGTGCATGTGTGACAGGTTGCAAGTATATAGATCTGTTTAATCATCATTAAAATGCATGAGTTGTCCGCAGTTTATTTGGTGGTGTGAATTCTAACGTAGACCAAAGATCCATAAGCCTTCTTCCAAATTGTCTAGGCCAAGAAACTATACACGATCATCTTTTTTTTATAGAAAACAATGTAAAAAGTTATCCTATCCTGCAAATTGTTTATTCTATACGAAGTACGAAGAAATGGGATTCGATACGTTTTTGTATTCTTTCTTATTCAAAGGATGGACGGACGTTCGTATAACAAAACAGTTAATACGGATTGCAGGTAATTCTGACCTTTATAATTTTGTACAGAAATAGACCAGTGACAATAGACATACACTTATGCATGATTTTGTTTAGTCTACACATTTGAAGACAATGACATACATCAACCAAGTGAGCAAACCTGACCACCATGCTTGACGCCTTTTACGACAAGCAATCGTTGCTTGGTTACACAAGTTGTGAAGACTGTACAAAGATATTTCCTACTACATGTATTTATCAATACAATCTTCAATCTGTAAGAAGCATGACATCTTGGTATTTAACTGACACGCCCCAATTTTAAGAATATGCGTTTCGATAATAGAAGACTCTAGTGCGATTAAGAAAATGACACAACTCGAAAGCGAATTGTAATTTATTCTTTTTATCTAAAAGGAGTTCTTTAAAGTTGGCTTCCCCGCTTATATGCGCCCTGTATTTCATTGTCTACCATTTATGTAGCCTGAAACAGTTCCTCCAGTGAGACTTCCTGTGTCTGGAATACTCAGAACGGTGGCTAATGGAGCTTGGTCCCCAAGTAGAGTCTGGCTTTAAGCAAGTGCGCACACGCTGCCAAACAGAACGAACATAGATAAGTATACAACCATAACTATAACTTCCACAAAACGACCATATATTTGAATTGCTTATGTTCCTATTTGGAGATGTGCTAAACATTTGACATGGCCTTAGTCTATGCTAAATGTTTGACATATCCGTGACCTATGCTAAATGTTTGATATGTCCGTGAACTATGCTGAATGTTAGATATATCCGTGGTACGATGGTCTTTGCTACTTGACATACCCATGGTGTATGCTAAATGTTTACCATATCCGTGGTGTATGCTAAATGTTTGCCATATCCGTGGTATATGCTAATATTTGACATATCCGGGGTATATGCTAATGTTTGACATATCCGTGGTATATGTTAAATGTTTGACATATATATCCGCTCATAAACTGCTGAGGAACCAGTATGGACCAGATTTTAATGCAACACTGACAGAACACCACAACGCTACATCGAAGGTGCCAATTTTCGACCAAATTAATAAATGGTCAAACGGTTGACAAATCCAATATCGACTGAAAGAATGCTTTAAATCTGGTGCGGGGGGTCAGGGATGCCTTCGCATTGTCTCCACCACTGATTCCTGAAAAATGCTCATGATAAAGTCAGAACGGTACGACGGATCTCATGATATTGTAAGCAAACTTCTGTTAATTAAGGTAAAGAATTACCATTGCGACTACCCTTCTTTCTATCACCCATCTGGGTTCTGGAAACTGTCATTGTCACTGTACTCATAATTAGTTGTTATCATATTGGAACATGTAATATTGAGGTGGATCTACCCTAAGCACGTTAGCAATGAATCGGTAAGATAAGCTGATGCACAAGAAGTTTATCAAATATTAACGATGCTCAATGAACATGGTCCATATTTATGTATTAATGTTTAAGCGTTTATAGGATACGCCAGGGATTAACAAGACTCGATTATCAAACGAAACAAATATCTATTTCATCTGGCTTAAGAAACTAAAAAACGGTGAAAATTATATGAACTGCTAAATATAATTAACGACACCATATGTTCGCGAAAAAAGATGTGCATATCCTGCCTTGAAGGAAGCACCCACACAATTTGTCTTACGTCACAAAGTATTAATCCTGTTACGCGAAGGTGGTCTGTGAAGAATTCAGACAATCGAGTGATCAATTGACCAGAAAATCTAGCTGTTAAACCCCATGTGCCACATGATATGCCTCATCCGCTGAGTTAGTATAGATATTTCAGTTACATAACTGACAGTGTTGTTTGTATTTTGTCATAAAATGAACACTTGGCCGCGTATGCATATCTTAATTTCTTTGAGAGCCATTTAGAAGTAGGAGCATTAGGGAAGGATAGCAATGTATGGATGAACAACTTCTTTATTGCAGCGGAAGCAACGTTTCGGTGTGGTTACTGGTTTCTTAATGCTCTGTTGTACTTTACAGACCTCTTCACAAACTTGTATATATGCTTCTCTATCCTCATGCTGTTCATCACTTACTTGATAAGGGTGTTAGAACAACTTCTTTATTACTGTGAGAGTTACGTTTCGGTATTGGTTACTGCTTCCGTATCCCCCATTGTACTGTACAAACATCTCCTCAAATGTGTGTATATGCTTCTCTATCCTCATGCTGTTCATCACTTGATAAGGGTGTTAGAACAACTTCTTTATTACTGTGAGAGTTACGTTTCGTCATAGGTTACTGCTTCCTTATCCCCTATTGTACTGTACAAACATCTCCTCAAATGTGTGTATATGCTTCTCTATCCTCATGCTGTTCATCACTTGATAAGGGTGTTAGAACAACTTCTTTATTACGATGAGAGTTACGTTTCGATATAGGTTACTGCTTCCTTATCCCCTATTGTACTGTACAAACATCTCCTCAAATGTGTGTATATGCTTCTCTATCCTCATGCTGTTCATCACTTACTTGATAACGGTGTTAGAACCTACACAGAAACAACGCTGTCATTGCAAGAAAGAAGTTGTTCATCCATATATTCTTACCCTTCCTCATGCATATCTTGCCCAATTGCATCTGCCACTCACACAATGTGCAGAAAGACGCCTAAAGGTTCTTTTTCTCACTTAACAGTATGGGCGTCTTTGTCTGTATGAATTATCAGTTACAATTTGGTTGTATGACTAAGACAGAAGATAGAAACCGTGGTCAAAGATTACACAGATTTAACGAACAAAACACTTACGTCAAGAAAAGTCCCCTTTGCCTTGGCTATCTCGTTCATCATACAGATCGGCACTGGTACTATAGCCACCAGACCAATGAATAATCCTATGGCAACTCCATATGTTGGGTATACATAGTCATTGTAGGTCGGAACATCGTACTGGACTACTGTGAGGACGAAGCACATCTGAAATATGGAGCATCATACAACATGACCGCCTACAGGATGTAAGAACATGACACACAGGAAACAATAAGTGGTCTAGGAAAGACATTCAATTTTTTTAGAAGACCAATATGATAATGAAGAAGAAGAAGATCATATGAAGAAAATGTTGATAATGAAGAAGATGATAATGAAGAAGATGGTGCTGATGGTAATAAGAAGGAATATGATGATTATGATGATGATGGTGATAATGAAGACGATGATGATGATGGTAATGAAGAAGATCTTGATGATAGTGATGATGATAATGATGACGACGACGACGATGATGAAGACGATGATGATTTGTAATGAAATGACAGAAGATGCTGCTGCTGCTGCTGATGATGATGATGGTAATGAAAAAGAAGATCTTGATGAAGATGACGATGCGTAATGAAGAGAAAGAAGATGATGATGATGATGGTAATGAAGGAGACCTTGATGATGCTGATGCTGATGATGCTGACGACGATGATGAAAACGACGACGACGACGACGATAAAGATGATGAAGAAGATGATGATGAAAATTGTAATTTAGAACACCGGCCCACATACAAAGTTGCAGAAAATGATAGACTACTTACTATCAGAAGAGCAGGTGTCAGAAAGCACCAAAGAGTCTTCATATAGATTGGCGGTTTCCGTCCTAGCATCATGGCGATGTCACTACTAAACAAGTCGGCACCTGGCACAACAGACCAGGGTGTCGCTTACTACATGAAACACCAGTGTTAGACCAGCGGGTCACACCAGAATTGGGGTTCACGTATTGTACCCATGTGTGGAATCGAAAGCTTCAACCACTAGGCTACCCTACCGATTCATTTATATAGTGAGGATACTATACACACTGGAGTACTGGGCAAATCAGACAAACAATTTCAAAGACTATAAATTCATAAACCCATGTCGATTTCGGGTTATCAAATTTACACTTGACTTCTTTTCATGAGTGAGTAAGTGAGTATGGTTTTACACCGCATTTAGTAATATTCCAGCAATCCCACGGTGGGGGACAGCAGAAATGAGCCTTTCACGTTAAACCCATGTGTTTAATCCAACGATTCGGCGTGACGAGCGAACGCATGACCCACTACACCACCACAAGCGCCCCAGTAAGTGTGTAACAAATCATCCGTACCGTATATCCATCCAATGATGAGGCACTCCATGATGCCTATGAGCATAGTGCTGAAGCTTGCCACATACCAGTCGATCAACATGTACACGTAGATGCCACCCTATACAATGAAACAGAGCATATTTACTATTCAGTGGAATCGTACCTAGATAAAGCCCGTTAAGATTCAGGTTAGAATTGGTCTTCAGTAACCCATGCTACTCGTAAGAGGCGACTGTCGGGATCGGGTGGACAGGGCCGCTGACTTGGTTGACACATGTAATCGTATCCCAATTACGTAGATCGATGTTCATGCTGTTGATTACTGGGTTGCCTGATCCAGACTCGATCATTTACAGGCCGCCGCCTTATAGCTGGAATACTGCTGGAGTGCAGCGTTAAACAACAACCAATCCACCTGGATAAGTTTATAACAGGTCCGTGTGGTTTCAGTTTCAAGATACTTTTTACACATTATTTTAACAATCAGGACACGTAATCGGAGTATCTATTACTAACACTCGTCCATGATGGCGTTCAAGGCGAAATCATGTTTTGACCCTGGAACTTACATGCACTCACGGAATCAACAGCCTTGTATTACAAGTCACACAGATACATCGAAACACACAAAAGCACAACCAATGGCCTGATATTACAACTCCACTTTGTTCGGGATACTGTAGGATCCTAGAAAGGACATCGTCGCATTGCCGCACTTTGGTTAATTTTGACACTTTTTGCTTGTTTTTGTAAGGTCGACAATGCAACAACAATGTCCCTTCTAGGATTCCATAAAATACAGAAACATATATATGAACATCCTCACAGATACGCTCCCTCTGAGAGACACACACATGTACGCACGCACGTACACACACACTGTCGCACAATCGCTGAAAGGCATGAATACCTTGAAATATAATATTTCTTTCATGGGCGAGTGCTTTCAAAATATTTCTGCTAACACGTACTGGGGACGAAAATGCTCACCTATGCGATGATTAAGTTTATGTGAACGTGTCGAGGTCACCATATTTTACCGGAAATGAACCTCACAACCTCCTTACCCGCGTTGTAAACACTAAGCCAACAATGAAGCTGAAGCCGCACACGAGAGCCGTCACCCAGCTACGTCGACGTTGGAGACGTTTAGGAAAGGTGTCTATGATTGCAGTCACCGTCGTTTCCAATGCACAAAACTACAGTAAAATATACAGCAATAGTCAAAGCTACACATCCTTAAGAATATATTTGGGTTCGTTGTCAGCATATATATTCAGGGACATAAAGGGATAAAATGAAAATGGATGAAAACGTCAGTTGGTTTGAAGTGTGGAAACTTTTAACGGACTCTTCTAGAACTTCATTAACTCAAATATCTAAGCAGTCGTGTTTTGTTTCTTTGACCTGTCGGCCGTAGACCCGTCGTACATTATTTGCAAAGGTTACAGCACTAGTAAATGAGGTGTGAACTATCTTTTCAACAAGGCATGGTACACGAACAAAGTTACGTGATAGGTAATAGTTGTTGTTGAAGGCTTGTCGTACAAGGCGATTAATGGGATCGGGTGGTCAGGCTCGCTGACTTGGTTGATACAAGTCATCGTATCCCAAATTGCGTAGATCGATGCTCATGCTGTTTATCACTGAATTGTCTGGTCCAGACTCGATTATATACACTCCGCCTCCATATAGCAGCAATATTGTTGAGTGCCCTGTAAAACTAAACTCAATCACTCAATATAAAGAAATTCCGAATCTATCTCGGCCTATTGCGTATTATTATGATAAATATACAGAGATATTTGAGATAACGGAAAAGATTGATTTGTTTAAATGGCGACACAACAAGGTTATGTTTTAAGAGGAGAAACCTTTGCTTGTCTTTGGATACCAACAATCTGACCTCGCTATCAGCTCCAACGGTGACAAGCATAACAAAGAAGATGACGGACCACACTTGTGGAAACGGAAGTTCTGCAAGGGCTTCTGGGTACGTCACAAAACCAAGACCAGGACCTGCGGAATATCAAATGATTAATTCAATAGTATGTCATGGTTCTGTATCACACATGACTATGAGAGAGTGGGTGCATGAGTTTGTTTAACACTCAGTCTGACTGTGTGCTTGATCCTGGAGGAACCTCGAAACTATACAGGCCTCAGACATTTATCACAAAGGTTAACTGTAAGCAAAATGGGGAAATATTTCTCGTATAAGACTTGCTGGCTAATTTTGTTTTACATTTGTAGTACAACAAGTTATTCAAATTTGAGTTTGTATGTATCTTTATGCCAATACCAAAGAGATTTCCTGAAGAAGATATTTGACCATACATAATCAAAATCGGTGTGCAAGATGTTCAACGTGGCAGCAGTTCTAACAACTGAAGCTCATAATGGCTAAAACCCGCATACAGGAATAAGTATCAGAGTCTTTCATCTGAATCTGTAGAAGATCTTCGGAATGTATAACAGCTCTTGTATTCCATGCAAATACAGAAACAGCAGCATCAGTACTATCTTCTTCCTCACCGTGACTAATCTTAATAGAATCTTTTCATACTTATTTTGTATGGTTACTTTAATCAGTGCTTTTCGTAAAGAAGCTTGGCCACCATAGCTAAGAAGAAGCATGTGACGTTAAGCCTAATTTGTTCTGTGTTGTTGATGTCGTTTACTGAAATACGACTTCGAGCGAATTCTTTGCTTAAGCTCAACAACAAGTCGAATCAAGGTAGGTCACATTTGATTTATAGAAACAACTAATGGAAGATACATGAGACCCAAAGCCCCAACAGTCGTGTGTTCGTATCAAAAACTTGCAATCAACATTTTCTGAGTATCGCCAGAACCATACGTGTGCGAGAAACCTGGATTTTCCTTAACTATTGTTAAATAGCAAACGCGTGCTGAGATATTGCTAGCTGGGGGAAACGCCTTAAAGTTATGTTACATCTATTTTACTGTCTCAGTCAGTCATCAGCATCCGACTCTAACGTTTTGATCTTGATCTCATACTGAGCCTTCCTCACCTGCTTCGGTGACCTCTGATATGTGAATTCCTTTTTTCTCAGCCATGAACCCAAGAACGGAGAAGATGGCGAAACCTGCATAGAAGCTGGTTCCTTCACTCAGGAATGTAATGATGACAGCATCTCTGCAAATAATGATTCAGACATGCCACATGTTCTATACTGTTTGTGTGAGTTCGGTTCGTTTGTTTGTTGTTTAACACCACACTCAGCAATGTTCCAGTTGTATGACGGCGGTCTCTAAATAATTCGAGTCTGGACCAGACAATCCTGTGATCAACAGCATGAACACCTACGCCATTGAGATACGATAACATGTGTCAACCAAGTCAGCGAGCTTGACCACCCCATCCGATTGGTCGCCTATCACTGACTGACTGAGTTTGGTTTTACGCCGATTTTTAGCAGTATACCAGCAAAATCACGGCGGGGGACACCAGAAATGGGCTTCACACATTGTACCCATGTGGGGATTCGAACCCGGGTCTTGGGGGTGACGTGCCAACGCTTTAACCATTAGGCTACCCCACCGCCCCACCCACGGGTGGCTGAAGACCCCATTCTAACCCGGATCTTCACTGGTATTGTGCATGAATATCCTATCCTTTGATGTACATGCTCGAACATGTAAATATACTTACAAAATATGAATGGACATAAAAATGTTCAACATACATACATACGAAAGGACACATTTGGATTTAAACAACAAAGAAGAGTTTAACTACACAAAAGAATATCATCTTTAATGGCCAGTTCAACGCTTTACCCTGTCCTCATACCACTCTTGATACATTCTGCCAACTGTTTTGTAATTTGAACATGGTCACATCTTACTGATGCACACTGGATACCCATATTGTAAAATATATCATAGTATAAGCTTACTATAAACTATGAAAACAGGTACAACCAAACCAATATTGATCCAGCTAAGAGCCATATTAAGACAGCAGGTTTTCAAGTTTTGAGTTGAGCAAAACGTCCACTGCCTTTGTTGCTGACTTGTCCTAAATGCCAGACGTCGGTGAGTGTACCTGTAGCAGTTATTTGAGAATCGGTTGTAACTTGACATGGTGTGAAGGCCGCCCCAGGTGATGCCGAGAGAGTAGAAGATTTGCAACAATGCCTCCAGCCATACCTGAAAATGGGTGCATGTTGGATACATGTTTGTTATGTCATCCTGAAGACAGAGATAATGACTAAATCCCAACACTCAGCATTCCCTTTATATAGATCAATGTTCCTGCAATTCCAGCATTTGTCCATAATGTTTCACTTTAAGGTACTGCATGTTGCCTATACAAGGGTTTCAAAGAGCATCATCTGGCTGTAGATTATTATAAGTTGTATGCTTCCCTCGAGTGTAATACGGTCTGATGTACGCCTGTTTCTAGCAGTGTCATCCCTCGCCACGTATTTATCTTACCGCCATGTTAAATGCACAAAACATCATTTTATTTTGTTAAAATCGCGACCGACTATAAAGTAAACAAAATGGCGTCTGCCTCTCGACTTGATTTTTAAAATCAGTAAAACATATTCTGATAAACTTAAAAACTGCTATAAAAAATGGTTAATCGTGTTTAAGTTGAGAGTGCAAACCACTCAATGTATAAAATAGCTTAAAGAAAGCAGTGAAAGTCGATAAAATAAATCGGTACAAAGTGAACACAAAAACAGCTGATCGAACGGTTTTCGAACTCCGGGCACGGCATGCGTCATATTGTGACGTCACAAGATCGTTAGCGCTTCAGCTTCTCGGCGGAGAGCTTGGCGGTTACCGTGGCAGCGGGGAATATTTTTTCCAGGTGACACGGAAACTTGTTAAAGCGTCATTTACCAATGAAATTAAAGTATTTTACATAAAAGGTAAGATAAAAGTTGTTACACCAAAGTCCTTAGTAATGGTTTCAAGAAGTCTTTACAGCTGACACACGTCAGTAATTTGATGGATCGTCGTGAAAGTGATGCCCGATGCAAGTACTTTTAACGTAATTCCTATGCCTTTCCACCAATCTTGTGAGGCAGAGGCGCATGCTTATGATCCAGTTAGAATCGTACAGTGGGTTATCCTTCTAGATTTCTTGTGATTGTGATTGAGTTTGTTGATTTCATGACGTCTTGTTCGTTTTGTGACGTCTGACGTCTACAAGATGATCTATGAAGAGTTATTAATATGACCTGGAAATCAGCAAGTCGACTGAAGTCTGGCTTGACGTAGAAAATGATCCCCTGGAGAGATCCAGGTAACATCAGCGGGCACGAACGATGATCACTGTGAGGAGTATATAGAGGGCATGGGGCCGTCACATACACAACCTGGAACCAGGAAACAGCATCTCCAAAGATGAAATCTGAAACTGTGTCATCTGTAATCATTCATTTAAGAACAATGATGTCAAAGGACGCTATCTGATATTGTGTCAACTGTAGCGATATTAGAGTACTTTTTTAAGAAACAGTCCCCCGTAAGCGCATGTACGAAACATTCAAATAATACTTGAATAGTTTGAAAAACATAAACTAAATATTTATATCTTGACATCAGCTCCATACTATACAGTAAGTAAGTTAACACTATCGACACAGACACAGCTATATAGCGTCTCAACAGGTACGATCAGTTATTCTTGTGATTAGTGAATGTCTGCAAAGTACCTGCAGAGTTAACTGTAGTCTTAAAATATATTTTGATTCTACAAACCAGTAATAAAAGTAACAATACGTCTGTAATTAAGATCATATATATATTTTATTCTAACTTCCATTTATTTCAACATTTTACATCACTTGATATATATTTATCTGTATATCTTAACTACACTGTCTGAAATGTGCACTATTTGAAACTATGAATGAAAATGAACAGAAACGTTTGTTCTTCTAAGTACAAGGAATCATTTTTGCACCATTTAAACGAACCTCTCCACGCACCTTTCCAACAGACCTGACACCTTTTATCAGACAGAAAGATAGGACCCATGCAACAAAAAGAACGAGAACTAAATGCCACTGAAGTCCAACCCTTATGTCATTGTAGTCCTGCAGAAACACGCAGAGTGTTGTACCTGCAAAATCAGAATATAATGAAATGACTATCAATGAATGAAACTGAAGCATGAAAACTGAATAACCTCGTTTCTATTAATAACACTATTTCCGAATCGTGTAAGGGGCACCTTCAAGTAAAGGTTTATCTTAATAAAATGCAACTGTTTTCTTACTGCCAGAACTCTTCCGCTGCTGATCTTGAAGCATTAGACATGCTTGTTACTGGTGTACTGACATTCCTGGATGTTTGTGTAGTCCCAGGGTAGCTGATGCTGTACCCGACACTGGCGTTGCCTCTCGTTGCGTTGCCGAAGTCCTTGGTCGAGTCCAGGGTCGTACATGCGGGTGTGTTCCACCAGTTGGAGCAGGTGGTCCAGGGGAAGGACAGGGTAGAAGGACATGACCAGGTGATATAGGAACCAACCAATGATCAGATTGAAGTAGAATGAAAGAAGTAGGAAATTATGCTCATCGCATAACCCATGCCTGAGGAAAGGGTGAGTGAGTTTAGTTTTACTCCACACTCAGTGGAATTTAGTTTACGGAGCCTTTGCTTCCTGCATGATTCTCAGGAGGATTTACGTCATCACTTTCACCACTACTAGCGGATGTAGGCCAAAACATACAAGAATATTTAAAAGTAATCACAATTGAGCAATTAAAACACTAGTTGATGTTATATACTTCAGTTAGTGTGGACTTTACGTACCAATGTCAGGGGATTGACCATATCTGACAATAAGACACTTATCTTGGAATATCGCACCTAAGTAAATCACCTTTCAAAAGGGGGCAAATGCTCCACACATGCATGGCCCCACGTCCAGAAGAACTGACCAATGGACACCTCCAAAGAAGAACAATGGAAGGCCAACCAGGACGAGACAGATCAAGTAGGGAATAAGGAACGCTCCTGGTCAGATGAAAACATCAACATTGGGCAACATGAATAATTGATAGAGAAAGTTTGTTAGCTCTCATAATTGGACACTATGTTACTGGTGGACAGGACATGCCAACCCTTTCGAAAACAGTAACACCTCTATTTGACAGAGATTCATAAACACATGATCATGATATAATACATTGACTCTGCTTTTTGAGATACTTTTTGAAAAATTTGGAAAAGTTGATTTTGTACATTTTATTCGGACATGTATTTTCAGACTGATTATTATCAGTTAGGATTTCAGTTCTTGTACCAAGCAATGACTTGATTTGGTATCAAACGAGCAAAAACCGAAGAAAATGGTATTTCGCGGATGCCAATTTAGTATTCTGTTTATTACTCTCCAACATAAATTACATAAATTAGGCAGAAACTGCGAGTCAACCATGGTCTTATACCATTGTGACAGAGGTATTAGCATTGTGACGTCATAACTGTAAACCATTATGATGTTATACGTCGGGCATCACGCGATGTTATTACACAATATGTGAGAACATTGTAGATTTATTTAACAGTGATATCTTCACTGATTCTGTTTGCTGTTTATGTGCCCCCTGACAAAACATATAATCCAAACAGACTGACACCAAACCCTACTGTTTAGAACTTAGATTTATTACAATACACGACTACCGTATTTTGTTACGAATACATTACACATCATTAATGGACATCCATGTACATTTTTACCAACGCGACCCGCCATCGGTATGTCTCTTCAGGGATCCTACGACGATTTCTCCAGGTTAACAGGTGAAGCATTTGTTACCCGTGGACATATTTGTTCCCACATACCATGACTCAGCAACTCGCGATACTGACACAAAGAGCACGGGTGATTGTAAAGCCTGTGTTTGGTATCGTGATAGAATCACTGTACATCATCAAATATCTAACATGTTTTGATGTTCACCATATGTTGCTGTTTTTGCAGTGTATCTGATTTACACATCACCTCTGTGTGTGTGCGTGTGTGTGCGTGTGCGTGTGCGTGTGTGCGTGCGTGTGTGTGTGTGCGTGCGTGCTTTATGCATAGTATATGCAACATATTGCTACAAGAAATGATTCATTGCCTAAGACTATGGAAGTAATTGAACAGTTACTACTGGAACGCTTCTTTGTACAAATAGTGTTGGCATAGATGCTTCACTTTTCTAGGGCCGGTGGATACATTGATTCCCCTTCACAAAAGCTACTCAAGGCATAAGCTATTGTACCATTCCGATTATATCACAAACATGCGTTTACGCTCACCATCCTGTCCCATTGGTGTCATCTGTCACAAACACATGCAAAGGCACATCAAGGCCTTCAAAAAGTTATTTTGGTTATTCTTTTTAGTTTATCGTGTGAAAGAAATATTACGCTTTGACGCCATACAGGCAATTTGTACGTTGGCAATTCAAATATTATTACAATTTTTATGGTCCAATTTCTAATGATGATTAAAATATGAGTAATTCTTACCTCCACCATTTCTGTTACAGAAGTAGGGAAATCTCCACAGATTTCCATAACTAACCAATATCCCACCAAGGATAGAAAGAAATCCATTTGTCGGGACCACTTGGCCCTTCCACTCCCGCTGACGCTGACAATGTCGGCAGAGTCGTTGTTGACGTTGATGTCCGACATGGGGATCTCCCCATTCCGCGTCTCATCCATTGTGCTGACTGTACGGTCTGAGACCTTCATTTGATAACCTTCGAAATTATTCACCTACATGAATAGAGGCAAGTATGTCATATGCTAGTTTTAAAACACAATTCATTTGAACGTGATAGTCACGTTAGCTCAAGGACATTGAATCTAAATTCCTGTAGGATCATTTTCATGAACTCCAGATACAATTATTTACCCGTGAAGATCCGGGTTAGAATTGATCTTTAGTAACTCATGCTTGTCGTGAGAGGCGACTAACGGGACCGGGTGGTCAGGCTCGCTGACTTGGTTGACACATGTCATTGACATTAATTGAGGCTCATGAAGTCAATCACTGGACTGTCTGGTCCAGACTCGATTATTTACAGACCGCCGCCATATAGCTGAAATATTGCTGAGTGCGGTGTAAAACTAAACTAACGCACTCACTCACTCACCCTAAATGTTTGCCCCTTACGTCAAGCTGGTTATTCTCCAGCTACCCGTGAAGGTCCGGGTTAGAATGAACCTTCAGTAACCCATGCTTGTCGTAAGAGGCGACTAAAGGGATCTAGTGGTCAGGCTCACTGGCTTGGTTGACACATGTCATCGGTTCCCAATTGCGCTGATCGATGTTCATGCTGTTGATCACTGGATTGTCTGGTCCAGACTCGATTATTTACACATATAGCTGGAATATTGCTGAGTGCGGCGTTAAACTAAACTCACTCACTATTCTCCAGCTGTGGTGTTCTATATAATATATATGAAATGAAGGCAAATGTGAAATCAATTCATGTGACATATTTTCACATCGTAACCTTCAGGTCCATATACTTTTAGATATTGCTCCAATTGTAAACATGACCCGCTTTCAGACATGGCGGTGAATTTCTTTTCCGTCTAATCTTTGCATGTTCAGAATGAGAACAAAGGAGACTTTTCATTCAGGCATGCCCTTGCATAGCATTTAACTAAACAACAATTATTCTGGCGGTTGCAAACTTCCAGTCACAAACCTGAAGAGGATGCGAAGGGATCGATATAGGAAGGCCAATTTATGGCCAAGAGGTCCTGGAAAATTTCGTAAGTTAGGGGAGAGAGTTGGTTTTACGTTGGTTTAAGCAATAATCCATCAATATCATGGCGGGGGACAGAGAAATCGACTTTAAATATAGTCCTGGTGTGGTTGGGTCGTCTTTGTAGCAAGCGAATGCTTTAACCACTAGGCTATCCTACCGCCCTAAACTATATAGAACATGGTCTAATGTTAGTAAAAGCAATAATGTGTGTGAGAAAGGTTGTGAGTGAGTGAAGGATTAGTATGGTTTTACGCCACGTTTAGCAATATTCCAGCAATATCACGTTTGGGGACACCAGCAATGTTCTACACACATTGTACCCATGTGGGGAATCGACCGGGTCAGCTTCAGGCGCGACAGGGGGATCGCTTTGACCGCAGGCTACCCCACCGATGTGTAATTTACATCAGTATTATTGTAACCATATTGCTTGACGTATACAGTTTTACAAAAGCCTAAATCAGTATCGTGAACCAGTTTAATGTCACAGAATTGTATATATGGTCGGCACGGCGGGCGAGCTGTCTAAGGCGCCAGGTAAGTGATCCAGCGAGATTGAGGTGTCGGGATCAGAGCCACCTGTGACCGGGTGTAAAACCTTGGAGTCAACTTTGTGTGCAGACTCTTTCCAGTTTTGTCACAACCCTAGTGTACAGTACACAACTCACGTACAAGAACTTTTCTCGTAGTTCAATCTTACGATTTTATGGGTGTTTTTGAATTCAATTCAATTCAATTCTTTATTGTATGAAGGCCATAGGCCCATATACAAAGAGATACATCTTGACAATGGCATATATAATCAACTCTCTAACTAATCAATTCTTTTCTTAACAAAAGCATTGTAGATAAATAGAGCAACTTTGTGTTGTTTTGGAGGTTCTTTACAGGAAAGAGGAAGACAATAGATTAACGTTGATTTGAGATGAAAAGGCAGTTGCGGTAGATACTTATTTCTTAGATTTTCATATACAGGACAAATAAACATAAAATGGAATTCATTTTCAATAATGTAACAGAATGGACATAATAATTTGGGGTTTTCCATAGAAACATATATTCCACGGTTAATTCATAAATCATTAAGGCCTAATCTAAACCACCGTATAAAAGCATTGCGAATATTTCTGTATTGAAGGTGAGCAAGATAACACTCTGGCTCAAGCAACGACTTTAAATTGACGACATGAGATCATATCTAGAACTTTCATTAATAGTTGAATGCCATTCCTGCTTGAACTTATATCCAATAGCCCGCATACAGAAACTGTTTTAATAAACATATTTACATTGTCAACTGTCTTGTGATATGAAATACAGCCAAAGCCATATCCTAAATAGTAAGGTGTTTGAAGATATGAGATGTCCAGTTATTCTTTCAAGATAATCAAGATGTAAAAGCATATTGGCTTTTTTAGGTAAACGATGTTCAGGCATATTAAGTGTTTTACCAATATTTTTAAACAACGACAATAAGATGATATGTACAATGGGAACCTCCACATTCACCATAAACCATAACATTTGGTGTTGACAAACCAACATTTAGAAACTTTTTACAGGCAAGCAGATGAATTTTTTCTATAGGTATAATACTCTTTAAAATCCATATTTCAGATCCATACCGTAAAATCGGTTGTATCTGAGAGTCAAATAATTTGAAGTAAATAGTCGGTGGAACAAGACCGAGCATAGGAACAACAGGTGAAGTTGTAACAAGAACTTTTGCTCTCCTCGCCTGAATAAGATACGGACTTATTCAGATTCAGCGTATGGGTAAACAATATGCCAAGGTATTATATAATCATTCACATTCATTCATGCGTTTATCTTTAAAACTATTTATCTCCTAGCCGACAAAGGATCACCCTCTACGGAATATAACGATGTTTGTTTTATCTAGATTCACACTCAACTGCCATTTATCTGCTATACGCTGAGAGTATATCTATTTGATTTTGAAGACCAATTACAGAGCTTGACATAAGAATGACATCATCAGCAAATAATAGCATAGCAAAAGTTCGATTACATCGGAGAAAGTTGGATGCCATGTTTACCAGACTTCATGATATCTAAAATATAATTCGTTAATGAAAAAGGAGAAAAAGTAAGGACTTAAAATACATCCTTGACGCAGACCGAAAACGTCACTTACACCATAGCCACAGCGGACACATGACTTTACATTGGAATACATCGATCTTATGATACCATACATTTTACCTCCTCAAACCTATATTTCTTAAGCAATTTCCACATTATGCCCCTCTGTCTACAAGAATCAAACGCCTTTTGAAATCTACAAGCTACATACAACTTTCGCTTGCTAAGGATAAATATCTCTCAATAATAGCATACAAAGGTAAATATATGATCAAATGTTGAGTAGTCCTTTCTAAATCCTGCTGGAGGTTCCGGTATTAAATCCTCATCATATTCGACCAGTGTGTGTTAACCTACTGTTGATAATAGATGAAAAGTTTTACCTAGAATACTAGTCAGAGAGAAATACCCTTATAATTGTCAGGATTTTGTGCATTTCCGTTTTATATAACGGGATAATAATAGGATTGTTTGCCCATACGGAAGGAAAACGACCTGTATCAAATACTCGATTGAACATTTTAGCCAGGAAGGGCATAATGTCAGGTAATGAGATATTTCAGCATTTCCTGAAAATAGGCACCATCAACTCCAGCAGATTTACCAACTTTAAGACGAGAGACAGCATCCAGTATATCATATTCATGTAGGTGATTCCAGCACAAGCCTATCAACATCATTAAACTCTTCACTTAGCACATCGCTGTCACAATCTGATAACCAATTGTGTCAACATCATCGTAAGCAATATCTTCCTTGGAAAGAGAGATTCTTAAAATGACATAACCATTCCGTGTGCGATATATTTACTATATGGGGGTAGAACGACTTTGCAGAGGAACGTATATTTTTCCAAAATAGTTTGGGCTGTTTAGGAGTTATTAAGTCGCTCAAGTCTTGACGATTGGATGTCATGTTTGAACTTTCTGCAAGAAGATTTATAAATGTTTCTAAGTCTGCAGTAACCTTTATGCGATTATATTCACTGCGCGGACATCAGTTCAGTGCTGCCAGGGCTTTTCCTGTTTCTGTCCTCGTTTGTCTACTGTGCTTCTATAGATCAATTTAGGTTTACTAGTTTCCTGGATCAAAATGTTTCATTTGTCTTTTTTCATATGACTTGAAGCTGAATGAAGAAGACAAAATGTACAAAGCCTGCAAATGGCCTCTATGGAATTTGGGAATTTTCCAGGTTACAAGGTCATCATTGATATGCAGCATCTATCTCAATATTACAGTAAAATAGTCCTATCTTCGATCTCATCCCAGATGGAAATCTAAAGTCAGCGTTCGTGGACATCTACAATTCACAGTACGCTTTAGATGATTCACTTAAAGGAACTGCCCAAAGGAGGACTCAAGGAAGTAGTTAGGGATCAGCACCGAGTCACCAACATTTAGCATTCTTTCTACCAAAAACTCAACAGATGGTAAAGAAGATGCACCAACAGTACATCAACCCCTTCTCCTTCATAAGTAAAAACTCCCTTTCTCCCCATGCAGTAGCTCCATTCATGCTGTATTGACTCCCGTTCAATGAACACAAATCCAACACGATGCAGTACTCCAAATTACATTATTAATAGCAGAGTCATGTGACGCCCAAGCTGCTCGACAGGGGCATTGTCTTCTTCATATTATATACATATCATCATCATGCAATAAAGTCTACACTTTGCTCAAGGGATTGGATTATTTTCATTAGCTGCATGAGCATTAAAAAATCCCCACAAAGTAATACATGTGTGATGACGTGAAATCAGTCCAATGATCCAATATAAAAGCCACAAGTTTACTGACAATATTAAGGCAATGATTCTTACTTCATTTTGCAAAATGGGAGCCTAGGCCAGTTAGCCTATATTGTCAATCATATGAAGTCATTAATTAAACTAAATGTAGCTTTAGGAATTTGTAGTTTCATTATCAAATTGTTCACATCAGGTGTATTAAGTTAGTGTGCAAACTGCTGAATAGAGCTCCTCGTAGGTAAACACGATGTCATAAGCACCTAAGCAATAAAAATAAGTATTATTTACCTCATAAAAGCTCACTTAGGAAGTTTGGTTTCCTCTCGCCCCTTCCCTTTCAGTATTCTGACGCTCCAGTATAATGGTGGGTTGTCATCTGTTTACACACAAAGGAGTTGTGGTTCCTCTAGTCCATACTCTTTTCATGGCAAGAATGTACTGCATGACAGATAAAAGTTACCAAAGCTCATCAAAAAATAACGATACAGTTCTAAGATATGTGAAACATATTAAAACATAGGTATCGTAGAGATATATCGTGGGAGTTACCTATCATCTACAATTTACAGAGAGTTTCACTTACAGTTAATTAATTAATTAGTATGGTTTTAGAGCCGCTCTAAGCAATATTCCAGCAATATCAGGCGATTGACACCAGAAATGGGCTTCACACATTGTACCACGTCATAAACGCCTCTTAACCTGTTAGTTAAGCAGGCTGAATTTGTCTCTCGGTGAGAAATTCTCTGTACAATATACACTTGGATTGTTAAGAAAGAACTTTCAGCCAATGATATTTAGTCTTCTTTGTATTTTGGCAATTTCAAATGACCAAATGAGTGAGATTGGAGCAAGAGAGGAGCCTTACGTGACCATGTGGGGTAATCTATTGTCGTGTCCCAAACACTTGCCCTGTTAAATTTACTCAAATGTGAAATCGAGCTTTCTATAAGTCTCTAATTATAAACGCATCTCTGTGTTTATACCTGATCCAAAACGATTAACAAACTGATAAACTTTCCAGATGAAACAATTGCGGCTAATGCATTAAGCACAATTCTGCCTGAAAGTTTAAAATTTATGATACCCAAGGATCAGAAAAGCCATTCCATTTTTTAGTAACCCATTGGCTTTTCCTGGCATCTGTGGTTTCAGAGTACCAGCTAATACCGCGAGAACTGGAGAGCGCTGAGCGATATGTATACCGTCTCAGTAACCACTGTAAGCGATCGCGCAGCGTTGCCGGTAGGACGCTTCTGTCAGCGTAATAGCATATAGGACCATGTTTCCCTCCGTCCGTCTGAAATACTTTCTAGACATTAGTTTGGTAATGAGACAAAAGACCTCTTGATGTGAAGTAATGGACGTAGGACTTGAAATTATCACTGTGCATTTCGTCTCTAATAAGTGTCTCTACCGTGATGCTTTTTTGAAATCAAAGGCTTACACCCTAAGTAATCTCTACTTCCTTCTCACTACATTCTTCTTAATTTACTCCTGTGCTTCCAACGCTACCTTACACTATATTGCAGGCTTTTCCTTTTGTTAGTATATCGAAGGCCAGACTCGAGATTGTCAGCAGGGGTTGGGCTTGAATTCTAGCTGCCTAAAAAAAATTTATACAAATTTCCCGAAGTTATTTGCTGGAAGCATAGTTGGTCCACGCTCTGTGGTTTTGATCCTTGGTATTGACAAATATGACCTTTGAATATACAGTACTAATATATAAATAAAGCCTTTTGCTTTTGAGATCCACGAGAAAAGACCGTGTATCCACCTACCGACCTAGTCCGGTTCCGGTAAATCGTGCTCTTTCCTATGAGTCTATCAATGACCTATATGTTTGAAACTTGAGAGTTCGAGACTGTCGTGGCTAAGTGATCGGTTTCCAGTATCTAGCATCATCAAATGCTGAAATACCTGGGCAATATTGCACTTCGTTTATTTGTTTCAGTGTACTTCCTTCTGATAAGATCCGGGTCCAAGAATACTGTCAAGTAGCTCATGCTTGTCGTAAAGAGGCGACTGACGGGATCAGATGATCAATCTCTCCCTGACGTGATTCACACGTAATAAATATTATCCCATTTAGTGGTGTGATTGATGCTCCTAATATTTGATCACTGGATTGTTTTGGTCCCAGACTCGATTATTTACAGACCCATACAATATAGCTGTAATATTGCTGGGTAACACTAAAAGTATAAACTCAATCGAATCAATCAAAAACACGATAATAGTTCAGGTGTAAATAGTTGCGTTATACTAACCTGTTGAATTACATACCATCGTAGCTTTGCTTTGAAATATTTCCGTCGAAGTTCAAAGATTCTGGTGGGGAATTATTACGAATAGACATACACGGTTGGACCTAAAGTTGGAAATAAGCACCAAACATAGGTATTGCTTGCATCCGATAGTAACCTGGTTGACTTTGAAGTGATTGAATTAGACGTAATAATATTATCAGTCACTTGTTTTCCTACCAAGGTGTGAAGATCAAAGATATATATGGTATTCAGCAGATTAAGTCGTAAAACAAACAAATAGGTCTAGGGTCGAATGGACGGGTGTGATGGTAGTTGATGCATGCTGATACTTTGTATATCATTTGTAGACCGATGCTCATGATGTCAATCAATGACGAAATGTTTGTCCAGACCCGATTAATCACAGACCGCTATCTACCCGTGAACATCCGGTGAAAATTGGATCTTCAGTACTCATGCTTGTCGTAAAGGCGACAAACGGGATCGAGTGGTCAGACTCGCTGACTCCCAGTTGACACATGTCATCGGTATCCCAGTTGCGTAGATCGATGCTCCATGCTGCTGATCACTGAATTGTCTATTCCAGACTCGAGTATTTACAGACCGCCCCGCCAGTTGCTGGAATATGGCGTTAAACAAAGTAATTCCAACCATAGACTGCCAACATACCTTGGCTGGAATATCGCATAAAACAAACTGACTGACTGAGGTTTTGTTTTACGCCGCTTTAGTAATATTCCAGCCACATCATGGTGGGGACACCAGAAATGGAATTCTCACACATTGCCCATGTGGGGATTCGAACCCGGGTCTTCGGCGTGACGAGCCAACCTTTAACCACTAGGCTACCCACCGCCCTTAAAACAAACAAACAATTAAAAGATATAACCATTGGGGCCTATCCTCTCGGAAGCTCAGCGTGGGGAGGATATTTACAATTAAGAATACAGATACATTATGATACATATACACTGAAAAGTCGTTGACTCCCAACTATGTTCATGCAACATGGAAAGCATTAAATCTGGTCACAGATTGCAATACATTTATATTGAATATATACAGGAAAATGAAAAAAAAATCATGACGTATGATGTAATGATGTCTGGGAATGTTGATCCTGCGGAATATGATGATACATTACCATATAGATGCATATGTAAATCCACATACTGCTTGGAGATTATGTAGATAAAGTACATCGTCCACATACACGTACTTAAACTATCATTTATTGGGAACGTTGGGACAAACGTAAAATCGTTATTACTGTGGTTTGATTCTCAGAATAACCAGCTCTTTGATTATCTCCAAAACATTTATGGAAATTATATGGAAGGATCCTTTCCAAAGGAAATAAGGAGGTTAAAGGGTATGGCTGAGTACGATTCTACCTCTAACACAATGTGCTTGTTTCTTACTGTGAGAGTGAGTGTTGGTTACCATTCAGCAATATTCCAACAATATCACAGCGGAGGACACTCCAGGAATGGGCTTCATTGTACCCTGCTAGGGAATCGAACCTGGTCTCTTCGTGAGGGATAAACGCAATTAACCACTGGGTACCCCACCGCCACCTGGCCTCCTCTGGATGCGTCCCTGATCTTCAAACAGGAAGGTATCTAATCCAGAATACCACATGGTCTTGATTAGGAATGGCCACATAGATAAGATGATGGGGTATCAGCGTAAGTCATCTTGGTGATGTTTTTAATACACGGGGTTTTATGCATTGGTCTAGCCTATTCGGTGCGTACCTGGTACTTTACGATTTCGGTGCAGCCACTGATGAAGACCCACTACCTCCTAAAACAGGTAACTTCAATGTACAGTGAGGCGATGTGATCCATCCTTTGCGACCATGGCGCAGTCACTGAGTCTTATACATTTCTATGAAGTAAACATATCTTGTACTTACGTCAAATGTGATAATCTGAGCTACGTCTGATGATGGTCAACACTTCACAACTGAAGTAACTCCAGATCGATACTGATTGTGAAGAGATGAGCACTGTCACCAATAATGGACATGCGATATTCAAGTTCTGCACTTCCTTAAAGAGTCCGTCTTTGTAGCAAGCGAATGCCTTAATCCACTAGGCACATCCTACCGACCCTTAAATTATATAGAACTATCTGTAGAAATTGTCATGAAAAAGTTTGTTTTAACGATAAGTAAAAGCAATATTGTGCCAGGAAAAGTGAGGTGAGTGAGTTTGCTTTATCGCCGCTTTAGTACATTCCAGCAATATCACTTCTGATGATGACACAAGCTACATGTTTTTGCATGAAGGTTTTTAACACTTAATTGCTCAGGTGAGTGAGTGATTGAGTTTATTTTACGCCGCACTCAACAATATTCCAGCTATATATCTTTTAAATAATCGAGTCTAAACCAGACAATACAGTGATCAACAGCATGAGCATCGATCTGCGCAATTAGGAACCGATGACATGTGTCAACCAAGTTAGTGAGCATGACCACCAGAACCCGTTAGTCGCCTCTTACGACAAGCCTTGGGTTACTGAAGATCAGTAATCTAACCCGGACCTTCACGGGTCGCTCACTTTCAAGAAAGACATTTGCAATGTAACAAACAGTTCATTGCAGCCTTCTATAACAGATGTTCTCAAGGTTTTTTAGATGTACAGTTGTCTTGCCTTTGCCTGTGTTTGTTAGGCAGAATATGCACCACTTCAATCACTTGCCGTGGGAGGGATTCGGAAGTTAACCTCTTCTCTGTTTAATGTGTTTCTCTGTTTAATGATTCGGCTGTTCTTGAAACATTAAAACCGACTCTTACGGTCGGAAGAAACTTGTTATTTAAGGATTTGGGGAAAAAAAACCCTTGCTTCAGCAGTACCCACCATATACCAGAGAAAATCCAGGAAAAAGATGTGTCGAAATCTCATGCCAAAGTTATTAACAATGTATTCTGAACAGGTGCTGCCAGCAAGAAAACATCACTGGATTGTCTGGTCCAGAATCGATTATTTACAGACCGCCGTCATAAAAGCTGGAATAATTCTGAGTTCGTGGTTAAACAATAAACAAAGAAATCTAATAAAATAGTGTAGACTGCTATTTATTTTTTTCCTTTGTTGATGTGTAACGGTAACATGCCATTCCTGCTGGAATACCTACTCAGTGAGAGTAACTAGTGTTATGTGTTTTTATGTGCGCGCCCTTTTTCCTTAATTATTCATGTCTGCACAACTTTCACCCATAACATTAGGTATCATCTGAAGATCATGTTCTCAATTCTCTGTAGTGAGTGATCTGTTTTGTTATATCTATAATCTTGGAAACATACCTTCACTACAAAGTATACCAACCTACTCCCTGTAGCCCAATTTCATCAGTTAAATCCCTATATCTCATCACTAAGTTCATATTATGATTATAATACCAGGCAGGCTGATAGGAAGTTTCTCAGCTTACCATCCACGTATGGATTTATAACTTTACCATCACTTTAGTTAGTAATGTCGTATGTTTCGGAATTGAAAAAGCACAATTCCTTGGGACTGGCGAGGTCTGAGGAGGGTTGTCCAGTTAATTGCTTCCATCCGACGTCCGCCATGTCCCCCTATCTAGATCTTTTATGGTAAAGCCCATCAGTGCCGAACATCGCCACTGCTCTAAGAACGTAGGGAGGACCTCGGGGAAGCCGGACATGGGTTAATATGGTACACCTCCTTCATATGCTCTATAGGGTTTGGCTTTGAATAAACCCAACTGTCAGGGATTTATATTGACTAGACTTCAGAGAGTATGTCTATGTCTATTCCGTCTTTTAAGCCTTATGAAGAATTATATTTAGTTCCTAGACTATCCCTGGTCCGTGCTTCCCTTGTCCATAATCTATATTTTGTATTTGATCCACCCCTGTTCCACTATTTGTAATTGTCTGGCAGTGATCATTGTGTATTGTACTTTCTATGATTGAAGATCGAGAGCCGCAGGAGCCAGGGTTTGTTTACCAGCAGATGGTAATTGTGTCAATTAGATCACAAGTTGTAGTTAATTGTAGGGGTGAAACGAAAATGGCTTTGCAGGCTATTGTTCAAGTGAAACGGGCCAAATTACGCGATTTGTTGAGTTTGGCTGAAGAGCATGGAATTGAAATTCCTGTCCATAAGAGAGAATGCTCAGAAAGTTAGGAAGTTACTGATTAATAAATTATCTCATGATCAATCAGCTGTGGGGAAGATACCCGAAATGACACAGAATCGGACCACCAAGGCTTGACCTTTGAAAGCAGCTAGAGCTAAAGAAATTAGAACTAGAGGCTAGGAAGTTTGAGAAAGGGCAGGAATTAGAAGCCAAGAAATTAGCACTGGAGGCTTGGAAACTTAGACTTAGAGCGGGAAAAAGTTGGACAGGGCTAAAACCGAAAATAGTAGGGTCAACCTGAATGAGCAGTATCGGTCAGTGCCTAACTTTGACGAAGACTATTTTAGATCAGTTCTTTGCTCAATTTGAGTATGTAGCAGAGTCGCTTAGAAGTGGTCTAAGGACAGTGGGGTTTGATTCTTCAGAGCAAACTTAAAGGCAGGGCCAGCACAGCTTTTAACGGACTTAGCATTCCTGATAGGGCTGATTTCAAAAGGTTAAGGAGTAATATTTTCCTTACTTATTGTTTAACACCTGAGGCATACAGGCAGAAGTTTAGGGATGTCAAGAAACTTTCTCAAGAAACTTATTGTGATTTTGCTGCGAGATCCAGTAAAGTATTGGCTTTTGGTTAAAAGCAGAAGAAGTAGATGGAAGCTATGATAAGTTGAAGGAATTAGTAATCTTGGAAAAACTTCAAGGAACAAGTTACCTGGCAAATATCCGGATACATTTGGAAGATAAGAATGTCAAAGGAAGTCAGGGAAGCGGCGGTTTTGGCCGACAAGTATGCTCTCATTCATAAAGACCAGCCGGCCGAGGGTACTTATAGCGATTTCTTTCGGAACAAGAAGTTCAGTTCACAAAGGGGGCAAAATCCTAGGACATCGCAAAAGGGGATAGTTCTAAAGCTAGTGAAGGGCAGAGTAAGACTGAATCTAAGAAGTCAGGTTTGAACGTGGATGCGTAGCTTAGCCGGGTTTAGTCAGAAACCAATGGCGGTGAACTAGTATTTGAGAAAAAAGGGACGCATCGAAGGCGAGGATAGTCAGTCTCCGTATCGAACAGTTCAGGCAGTAAGATTGAGGTGACTATATTCAGAGACACGGGGGCGTTCTGTTCGCTGGTCAGGCGAGAGGTAGTTCAGGGGTGGAAAGGAACGGCTGTGGGTCGCTCAGCTATCATACAATCTATTGCGGGCGCCTACCAAGCTGTGCCTCTACACAAGTTGTATCTAGACTCAGATTATGTCACAGGGGAGGTTCTGGTCGGGGTGATCGACAACTTACCCATTCCTGGGTAGATGTTTTGTTAGGTTCCGACTTGACAGACAAGTGTTGTGCGCTAGCGAGTGTCCAACTGTATCTGAGCTACCAGTAGAGTCAGAGGAGATTCAGGATGAGGAGGTCTATCCAGCTTGCGCAGTAACTAGGTCTATGTGCAGGCAGAAGCCACCTAGTGAGACTGTTCTAGACTTCGATGATAGTGGGTTAGACAGATTGTTTGATGAGAGTGAGAGAGCAAGCATGGCTCCAGGTGAAATCATAACTGAAAATGACAGAGAGAAGGAGAGGGATAAGGACAAAAAGTGAACGAAAAGCCAGTTGAGAGGGATCTTCTTGGTAAGGACCTCAGCATAGATTGAATCGGGCAGAGTTGATAAGGCAACAACTAGACGACCCTACACTTCAAGAGTGTAGAGATAGAGCTAAGGACTTAGCTAACAGTGGGGAAGGAGATGGGGGTCGATTTACCTATGAAAATGACCTCCTAGTTAGGAAGTACCACCTTCAGCATGGTGATGATTTCACTGAGGAACGGGTCCAAATTGTTGTACCACAAGCTTTCCGTGAGGAGTTACTGGGATTAGCGCATGATGGTTTATTTGCTGGGCACTTAGGGCGAACTAAGACCTATGATAGGATAGAGAGGGATTTTACTGGCCGGGCATTTATGCCGATACTGAGCAGTATTGCAAGACATGTCATACTTGTCAAGTAGTAGGCAAACCAAACCAAACTATTCCACCTAGCAAAATTCAAAATATTCCAGTACAGGAGGTATTTTCTAGAGTACAAATTGATGTAGTTGGGCCTTTGCCAAAGACTTCAGGTGGAAATCAATACATCCTTACTGTTATGTGTTTGACTACACGATTCCCAGAAGCCATTCCTCTTCGAAAAGTAACTACAGATGTAGTTGCAAAGGCCTTAGTCAAATATTTTACAATGACTGGACTACCTAGGGAAATTCAATCAGACAGGGGTACAAATTTCACTTCCAAATTGTTCTCCAAAGTCGCTGATTTGCTAGGCATTAAGCATGTTTTGTCCTCCGCTTACCATCCCCAAAGTCAAGGTGCTATTGAGCGTTTTCACCAAACTTTGAAAAACTTGTTGAGATGTTATGTGTTCGAAAGTGAAAGGAGTTGGGACACAGGATTGCCTTTTGTGCCCTTTGCTGTTAGGGATGCAAAGCAGGAATCATTAGGCTTCTCACCGTTTGAACTGTTGTATGGCCATAAGCCCAGGGGACCCTTACAACTAGTTAAGGCCAATTGGATTGAAGAGCACAACCAGAAAAGCATGCTAGGCTATGTCTCTAAGGTTAAGGATAGGTTATTCCAAGCCACAGAGCTAGCTAAGAAACATTTGGAAAAAGCACAAGGGAAATCCAGATTGTATCATGATGCTAAGGCTAAGAACAGGCAATTAAAACCAGGGGATAAAGTGTTACTCTATCTTCCCATTGAGAAATCTGTTCTGGAAGCGAGATATTTTGGCCCGTATGAAGTAATTAGGAAGGTTAGGGACGTTGGTTATGGCATTGCTACCCCAGACAGGAGTAGGAAGAGCAGGTATTGCCATGTCAACCTTTTGAAGGCCTACCATGAGCGTCCGACATCTGTACCTGTTGGCTGTGTGACCAAAGACGATGTTCCAGTCCACGAAAAAGTTGTTTCTGCAAAGCTAAACAACTCTGAGTTGTTGGCCAATCTTGACACCAAGCTAAGGCATCTAGAGCCTATGCAGAGACAGCAACTCAGGGACCTCATCCTGGAGTATACCTGTATCTTCCCGGATAGTCCCAGCGTCACTTCGCTGATCCAACATGATGTAGACGATGGGGAGCCAAACCGTCAAGCAGCACCTTTATGGATGAGCTCTAATCCAACAGAACTGTCCTCGACAGCGAGATCCAGTACCTACTCAACAATGACATCATTGAACCTTCTAACAGCAAGTGGGCGTCTCCATGTGTCCTAGTGCCCAAGGATGGGGGTACCAGCTACCGTCTATGTGCAGACCTGAGACAAGTGAACAAGTTGGTGGTAGATGACGCCTTTCCCATGCCACGCATCAACGATTGCATTGACAGGATTGGAGCAGCCCAGTTCTTGACCAAGATCGACCTCTTGAAGTGATACTACGGCATTCCCCTGACCGAGCGAGCAAGGAAGATTCTAGCATTCTGAATTCCGACAGGTCTCTACCAATACAAACGACTACCATTCGGCCTGAAAACAGCCCCAGCAGCTTTTCAGCGCCTAATGAACTGTGTCTTAGGAGATATGGAGGACCTGCATGTCTTCCTCGATGATGGAGTACTGGGCAACATGACGTGGGAGGAACATCTTAACCTCTTACGGGCTGTCTTTGAACGGCTGAAGGAGGCAAACCTGACAGTCAACCTCTCAAAGTGCGAGTTCGGGAAGGCCCAAGTTCAGTTCCTGGGACACATGGTCGGACTCGGCAGCGTCGCTCCAGTGGAAGCCAAGACCACAGGGATCCACCACTTTCCCAACCCGACCTGCAAGAAGGAAGTCCGACGATTCCTGGGAATGGCCGGTTACTACCGCCGGTTCTGCCCGAACTTCGCCGCCGTGGCCTCACTACTCACCAATCTGTTGAAGAAAGTCACCCGCTTCTGCTGGAACATGGAATGCGAAGCTGCTTTCCAACAGATTAAGAAGATGCTGTGCTCCTCCCCAATCTTGGCAGGCCCCGATTCTAAAAAGCCATTCAAGCTAGCAGTAGATGCCAGTGGAATAGGATGTGGTGCAGTCCTGTTCCAGGAGGATACCCATGGAGTAGATCACCCCGTGAGTAACTACTCAAAGAAATTCAACTGACACGAGGTGAATTATTCAACATTGGAGAAGGAGGCCTTGGGGCTCATTTCAGCCTTGAAACACTACGAGTCACATACAGACCCAGTGGTAGTGTTTACAGACCATAATCCGCTGACTTTCATCCACCGAATGAAATCCTCCAACCAGAAGGTTCTCCGTTGGAGTCTCCTCCTGCAGGACTTCACCCTATCCATCCAACACATTCCCGGAAGTGAGAATGTGATTGCAGACGATTTGTCACGTGCACCTGTATAAATAAGGACATTCGGAAATCGTATGCCAATGCCTTGTAGCAATAATTTTGTTAAAAAAACTTGTGATAGTCTTAAAAATTTGCAGTTCTTTGTATTGCAAATTTCTTTGTTTTTTCGGTGGGGTCGTGTAACGGTAACATGCCATTCTGCTCTAAGGAACGTAGGGAGGACCTCGGGAAGCCGGACATTGGTAAATATGGTACACCTCCTTCATATGCTCTATGGGGTTGCTTTGAATAAGCCAACTGTCAGGATTTATATTGACTAGACTTCCAGAGAGTATGTCTATTCCGTCTTTTTAAGCCTTATGAAGAATTATATTTAGTTCCTAGACTTATCCCCGGTCCGTGCTTCCCTAGTCCATAATCTATTTTTGTATTTGATCCACCCTGTTCCACTATTTGTAATTGTCTGGCAGTGACCATTTTGTATTGTACTTCCTATGATTGAAGATAACAATATAATGTCATTCTCACCCAACCTGTGTTTGTTCATCTTTGACCCCTAGTATATTAGTTTGTGAAAACGTCCTTTTGGACACTAGTGTGGAAGTTTGGTTTGCCTAAAGCTACGTTTCTGTCTGCTATTTTTATGTTACGGTACGGGAACTAAGTCAGCAGTTCACCAGTATACTGCGAGGGGTCAGGCCGCCATAACATGGTGTGAATCCTCGATTCGTCCAGAGTGTGTTTTTGGTATGCACGCACCTAGGGCTGTGTATTGGCAAATACATTATTTCGCAATATATTGCGATTCAGGTACCCATATTCTCAGAAAAAATATTGCAATCCGTATCGAAAAGCATATTGCGATATACCGGTATACTGGTAATACCGTGCTTTAAGCACCATCCCCTTGCTCGCTTGGTGTCTTTTTCCCGCATCACATAAGGCGTTCCTGGGCGGTGGGGTAGCCTAGTGGTTAAAGCGTTCGCTCATCACGCCGAAGACTGGGTTCAATTGCCCACATGGGTACAGTATGTGAAGCCCATTTCTGGTGTCCCCGCCGGGATATAGCCGGAATATTGGAATACGGCGTAAAACTAAACTCACTCACTCACTCCTAGATCTCACTAACAGGGCACACGCACACACGCACACACGTACGCATTCTTACGTCACTGTACAAATGCATGGGCGATCTTGCTAACCTGCGTCCTCGATGGGGATCTGGTGTACCGTGCGACCTCCGATTCTCCTCGCCATTGCTCTTTCTGACTTAGGGTTGTATGAGCCGACTACATTTGATAGGGCAGTCAGGATGAAGTCTTGGCTGACTCTATGACTACGCTTACGCCACGACTAGGCTGTCTAACTCAATCACTGGTTGACTGATTCTATGACCAGCCGACTGACTCTATGGAGTGACTGACTGACACTATGACTGGGCTGACTCTCAGACTACGCTGACTCTATAACTGGCTGAATGACTCTTTGGAGTGGATAACTGACTCTGTGACTTGGCTGACTCACAGACAACACTGAATCTATAACTGGCTCACTGACTATGGAAAGTCTGGCTAACTGACTCTATGGAGTGAATGACTGACTCTATGACTGTTCTGACTCTCAGACTACGCTGACTCTATAACTGGTTGACTGACTCTATAACTGGCTGACTGACTCTGTGACTGTTCTGACTCTCAGACTACGCTGACTCTTTAACTGCTGACTTACTCTATGACTGTTCTGACTCTCAGACTTCGCTGACTATAACTGGCTGACTGACTATATGGAGTGGTTGACTATCTCTATGACTGGGCTGACTCTCAGACTTCGTTGACTGTAACTGGCTAACTGACTAATGGGTCTGGGGACAGACGGGGGTGATGAGGGGTCATGATATCAATCGACAAAATATCTTGTCCAGATTTTTAGCAATATTCCAGCAACATCACTGCTGGCTAACTGACTAATGGGTCACTGACTAACTGTAACTGTAACTGTAACTGTAACTGTAACTGGCTAACTGACTAATGGGTCTTGGGACAGACGGGGGTGATGAGGGGTCATGATATCAATCGACAAAATATCTTGTCCAGATTTTTAGCAATATTCCAGCAACATCACTGCTGGCTAACTGACTAATGGCAATTCCTGAGTTTGGTTTTACGCCGCTTTTTAGCAATATTCCAGCAACATCACTGCTGGCTAACTGACTAATGGGTCTGGGGACAGACGGGGGTGATGAGGGGTCATGATATCAATCGACAAAATATCTTGTCCAGATTTTTAGCAATATTCCAGCAACATCACTGCTGGCTAACTGACTAATGGCAATTCCCTGAGTTTGGTTTACGCCGCTTTTAGCAATATTCCAGCAACATCACTGCTGGCTAACTGACTAATGGGTCTGGGGACAGACGGGGTGAGGAGGGTCATGATATCAATCGACAAAATATCTTGTCCAGATTTTTAGCAATATTCCAGCAACATCACTGCTGGCTTACTGACTAATGGGTCTGGGGACAGACGGGGCTGATGAGGGGTCATGATATCAATCGACAAAATATCTTGTCCAGATTTTTAGCAATATTCCAGCAACATCACTGCTGGCTAACTGACTAATGGGTCACTGACTAACTGTAACTGTAACTGTAACTGTAACTGTAACTGGCTAACTGACTAATGGGTCTGGGGACAGACGGGGGTGATGAGGGGTCATGATATCAATCGACAAAATATCTTGTCCAGATTTTTAGCAATATTCCAGCAACATCACTGCTGGCTAACTGACTAATGGCAATTCCTGAGTTTGGTTTTACGCCGCTTTTTAGCAATATTCCAGCAACATCACTGCTGGCCAACTGACTAATGGGTCTGGGGACAGACGGGGGTGAGGAGGGGTCATGATATCAATCGACAAAATATCTTGTCCAGATTTTTAGCAATATTCCAGCAACATCACTGCTGGCTAACTGACTAATGGTGACTGTAACTGGCTAACTGACTAATGGGTCTGAAAATATCTTGTCCAGATTTTTAGCAATATTCCAGCAACATCACTGCTGGCTAACTGACTAACTGTAACTGTAACTGTAACTGTAACTGGCTGACTGACTAATGGGTCTGGGGACAGACGGGGGTGAGGAGGGGTCATGATATCAATCGACAAAATATCTTGTCCAGATTTTTAGCAATATTCCAGCAACATCACTGCTGGCTAACTGACTAATGGGTCACTGACTAACTGTAACTGTAACTGTAACTGGCTAACTGACTAATGGGTCTGGGGACAGACGGGGCTGATGAGGGGTCATGATATCAATCGACAAAATATCTTGTCCAGATTTTTAGCAATATTCCAGCAACATCACTGCTGGCTAACTGACTAATGGCAATTCCTGAGTTTGGTTTTATGCCGCTTTTTAGCAATATTCCAGCAACATCACTGCTGGCTAACTGACTAATGGGTCTGGGGACAGACGGGGGTGAGGAGGGGTCATGATATCAATCGACAAAATATCTTGTCCAGATTTTTAGCAATATTCCAGCAACATCACTGCTGGCTTACTGACTAATGGGTCTGGGGACAGACGGGGCTGATGAGGGGTCATGATATCAATCGACAAAATATCTTGTCCAGATTTTTAGCAATATTCCAGCAACATCACTGCTGGCTAACTGACTAATGGGTCACTGACTAACTGTAACTGTAACTGTAACTGTAACTGTAACTGGCTAACTGACTAATGGGCCTGGGGACAGACGGGGGTGATGAGGGGTCATGATATCAATCGACAAAATATCTTGTCCAGATTTTTAGCAATATTCCAGCAACATCACTGCTGGCTAACTGACTAATGGCAATTCCTGAGTTTGGTTTTACGCCGCTTTTTAGCAATATTCCAGCAACATCACTGCTGGCTAACTGACTAATGGGTCTGGGGACAGACGGGGGTGATGAGGGGTCATGATATCAATCGACAAAATATCTTGTCCAGATTTTTAGCAATATTCCAGCAACATCACTGCTGGCTAGCTGACTAATGGGTCTGGGGACAGACGGGGGTGATGATGGGTCATGATATCAATCGACAAAATATCTTGTCCAGACTCGATTAATCACAGACCGCTATCTCCCGTGAACATCTGGGTTAAAATTGGTCTTCAGTACTCTATGCTTATCGTAAAGGCGACAAACGGGATCGGGTGGTCAGACTCGCTGACTTGGTTGACACATGTCATCGTATCCCAGTTGCGTAGATCGATTCTCATGCTGTTGATCACTGGATTGTCTGGTCCAGACTCGAGTGTTTACAGACGGCCGCCATATAGCTGGAATATGCAGCGTTAAACAACAAACCAATTAACCAACCATAGACTGCCAACATACGGCTGGAATATCCCTTAAAACAAACTGACTGACTGACTGACTGACTGATTGACTGAGTTTGGTTTTACGCCGCTTTTTAGCAATATTCCAGCAACATCACGGCGGGGGACACCAGAAATGGGCTTCACACATTGTACACATGTGGGGATTCGAACCCTGGTCTTCGGCGTGACGAGCCAACGCTTTAACCACTAGGCTACCCCACCGCCCCTTAAAACAAACAGCAACAATTAAAAGATATAACCATTGGGGCCTATCCTCTCTCGGAAGCTCAGCGTGGGGAGGATATTATTACAATTAAGAATACCGTTACATTATGATAAATATACACTGAAAAGTCGTTGACTCCCAACTACGTTCATGCAACATGGAAAGCATTAAATCTGGTCACAGATTGCACATTTACATGAATATACAGAGGAAAATGAAAAAATCATGATATATGATGTAATGATGTCTGGGCAACATGAATCTTGCAATGGGCGTATGATGACATTACCATATATATACTGAGTCAAAAAAGAAACTTCACATTTTTTCTTCAGGGCACTATAAAAGAACAAGAGATGGTAAGATGGTTAAATTGTTATAATTTCATTGCTGAGCTCTGTGTGATGTACACGATACACTGACAGTGCCATAATCAGTTCCATTAGGCTACACCGCCGTTCCAAAACACAAGAATAAAAATGCGAAACTGCTCAGTTCAATATCGTGTATGGCCGCCCCGCGCATTCACCACTGCCAAGCACCGTCTCCTCATCGACTGCCTGATGCTTGTGAACACGTGGTTGGGGATTCTGCGCCATTGCTCTTGCAAGGCAGCGCCAAGTTTCTGCAAATTCTGAGGTTGGTTCCTAAGACCACGAAGCCTTCTCCCAAGTGCATCCCAAACGTGCTCTATTGGATTAAGGTCAGGGGACCTCGATGGCCAGTCCATGACGTTGATTCCAGCGTTTTGAAGGAAAGTTCGTGTCAACATCCCGGTATGCGGCCGAGCATTATCATGCTGGAACTGTAGACCTGGGCCATGAGCCGCCATGAAAGGACCGAGTTCAGGGGTGAGCACCTGGTCGCGGTAAGCAGCAGCTGTGAGGTTTCCACGGATGACCAGAAGTCGGGAACTGTTGTTCCCACAGAAAACACCCCACAACAGGCAACTTCCGCCCCCAAATCTGTCGACTTCCTGTACACAGCATTGGGCATACCGTTCACGACGTCGTCTCCAGACTCCATGCCTGCCGTCCGCGAATCTGAGGGTAAACCTGGATTCATCGCTAAAGACGACTCTATTCCAGTCTCTCTGGCCCATCGGAGGTGACGTTGGGCCCACAGCAGACGTTGACGTTGATGAAACGCCGTCAATATTGGCCCACGATATGGACGTCGAGAATGGAGATTGGCAGCCCGCAACCGATTTCGAATGGTTTGTGAGGACAGTCGACCTCTAAACATCTCAGCCCTGGTTCGTGTAGCCGGCAGAAATCTGTCACGTAGGTGACGTAGGACGATTTGAAGGTCTTCTGCTCGTGACATCACACCTGGACGACCCGACCTTGGGCGATCAGAAGTGGTGCCAGTTTGTTGTAGACGACCTCGCAAGTCATACATAGTGTGACGGCTGCATCCCATTGCTCTTGCGACATCAATAACTGATCTTCCCGCTTGCAACATGCCAACGGCACGTTCACGTTGCACATTTGACAATCGTGGCATTTCAAGTACCGTTAGAACTGTGGTTTAAAAGTGTTTTTTCAATTCTTGAGGTCAATGCAAACACGTGCATATGAAGAAAATTTCCATGCGAAGATCACGTGATCGACTGCACGTGCAAAACCTGATTTGGCACTAACGTCATTTGCACGACGAATGGATGGGTTTGAGTGGGTTCTGCTAACGTTTTCCAGAGTCGAAAGATAAGGATCCCATTTCGGATATATAGATGTATCATCATAGAAAGATTATTCATTATCTTTCAAATTACATTTTGTGAAGTTTCTTTTTTGACTCAGTAATAAATACACATTGAAGGATCGCTTCAAGCACAATGTGCTTGTTTAATACTGTGAGTGAGTGTGTTGGCCATTCAGCAATATCATGGCGGAATGGGCTTCACACATTGTACCCTTATAGGGAATCGAACCTGGGTCTTCTTCGTGAGGGGACAACACATTATCCACTGGGTTACCCCACCGCCACCTGCCTCCTCTGGAGGCGTCCTCTGATCTTCAAACAGGAAGGTATCTAATCCGAATACTCTACTGAGTCAAAAAAGAAACTTCACATTCTTTCCTTAGGGCACTATACAAGAACAAGAGTGACTGCGTTAATACTTATCGTCATATCGGCAATATTTCAGCCATATCGTGACGAGAACAGTTTATAATTATATCATAGATCAATAAAGTAGGACATCAAAAAAACTGTTGACGAAGAACAGTAAAACTACTAGTGTATCACAGATATCAATCTAAAACTAGCAATTAAATCTAAAATATTGGAATTATAAATGATAATACAATATTAAAACAGGCTATAGATTGCCAACAACTGAAGGTAGATCACCATACTAGGGACCATGGGGACTTACAGTACATTTGCTTCCTGCATGGGCCCTAGCTGGATTTACATCATCCCCTCAGCTTTTAGCAGTTGAGATATATCCAGCCATACATTAAAATTACACATATGTTAACAAATTTAATTATTTTAAAAAAAGCAATAATTAAATGAGGACTTATATTAGTAAAAAGATCCTTCATAGTTCGGGATTTGAAATAGATATCCCTTGTGATGGAGTACTCAACACAGTCAAGCAAGACATGCTTGACCGTGATTCGTTCATCACAAGGGATACAAAACGGAGGATCTTCACCTTTTAATAGGTACTCATGCGTATATCTTGTGTGGCCAATACGACATCGTCGTATGATGACCTCTTCTAATCTGGACTGACAACCCAAGTAAGTGTAACCGATATAGGGTTTTATTTCATGTAATTTATTGATACCTACTTGGGTGTCCCAATTCTTTTGAATCAGATCACGATATAAGATCTTATAGCAGCTTTGTAATCAGAGTATGGGATCAGAAGTGGTATCACAGTTTTTCTGCGTGCTGCCTTAGCAGCAAGATCAAGCATTGTATTCCCCAAAATGCCAACGAGGCTGGGTAACCAACAAAAGACGATGTCGCATTGGCCAGTAGCAAGCTCATTATACAATTCAATAATTTCTAATAAAAGTGGATGTTTACAGGAAAGATTTTTAATAGCCTGAAGTCAAGAAAGAGAATCAGACCAATGATCGATATAGGTGGAGGAGGGTAGCTTGATCCCCTCCCAACTTTGAGTTGGAAACAACTTTCAACAAATCGAGTGCCTTCAGACATTTGGCTTTAAGTGATTTAATAAGCGGCAAAAAGGTTAAATGGGAGTCGAAAATTAGACCCAAGAATTTGGCCTCCTTAACAGCTTTGATGGGAGTGCCATTTAAAGATAGTTCTGGATCTTTATGCGGCTTATATTTTCTACAAAAGTGTAGACAATTAGTTTTGGGCTTGGAAAATTTAAAAACCGTTTTCAAGACACCATTTATTTATTTTATTTAAACACAACTGCAATTGCCGTTCAATAGTATGCATATTTTTACCACGACAAGAAATATTGGAATCATCCACAAAAAGTGATCCATCAATTGAATCGTTTAAAACCTTTGATAAACTGTTGATCGTGATACTAAACAATGTGACTGACAAAATACTGCCTTGCGGGACACCCTGATCCTGATTGTGATGGTCAGACAGGGTTGAACCCATTCGGACTTGAAATTGTCTGTCATTTAAAATTTGGATATAAATTGAGGCAAACGGCCTCGTAATCCAAAGGCATGTAAATCTTTTAAAATTCCATGTTTCCATGTCGTGTCGTATGCTTTTTCTAAATCGAAAAAGATCGGGACGGCCTAAAAGTCGGGGCCAAGAAAAGTCGGGCCGGGCCGGGCCACCGGGTAATGCTAAAAATGGATTGCAGAATATTAAAACGAAACCTGCACATTTGGGTCGATACACTTCCCGCCTTCACAAATGCATAGATTGATTGAAAATGTATAGTTAATGGTGAAAAGACCCACACAACAATGACTACATACCGAGATTCTTGTTATGTGTTTTCCTTGATATGTTTATGGGGGAAGGCTGCTTACTTCTCTTAGCGTGTGACATCCGGGGGTCCTGGGCAGGAAGTGACAGTGTTTTGACTGCTTTTCTTTCCTTAATTAAGATATTCGGATTCCCTAATTAACCTTTATTGTCAAGGCTGAATCGGCACAGGATGTTTATGTTTAGGAGACGTGGATATCGGCGAGTGTCAATGGGCAAATATGACATGATTATGTATATTAAAAGAAATATTTGAAATCACAAACTTTTGTAACTTTTTATGTGTTTTCATTGTAAACAATTCCAGCCCAAATCAGATAGCCAGCGCGTATGCATATGCTTATATTTACTAATACACATGAAAACACAAAATGGTATTATATCTACCTAAATACTACTTCATAAAGTAAACTAAAAGTGGAGCCCTTTTTTCTCTCCATTCCCAACGATCTAGGAAAATAAAGTCCTCGGAAAACAAAATCCGCAATCAAAAGTGTTTAGTCTCTGTTCGGCCCGACTTGGCCCGTGCTGTCAAAAACAACTTAAACCTCACACGTGTATCTTGAAATGTGTTTATATCCATAGATTAGTGTTATATCTACCTACATATCACTTCACAGAGTCTCAAAACGTAGTATTTGAAGCAAACACCTTGCTTAAAGTGAAGCCCTATATTCTATACATTCTCAACAACCACACAGTATCAGTCATGCGTCCGGTCCGGCTTGGCCCGAGCTCCCACAAACAACTTAAACCCCACACATATGTCCTGATTTGTGTTTAAATCAATAGATGAGTATTATATCTACCTAAATATCACCGTGTGATGTTACAAAATGCCAAATGTAAAGATAACTGGTTTGTTAAAGTGAAGCCCTTTTCTCTCTCCATTCACAACATACCCTCAGTCAAAACTGTTTAGTCGCTTTTCAGCCCGACTCCGTCCGGGCTGTCCAAAACAACTTAAACATCAGACATGTATCTTGAAATGTGTTAATATCCATAGATTAGAATTATTTCTACCTACATATCACTTCACAGAGTCTCAAAGCGTAGTATTTGAAGCAAAAACCTTGCTGAAAGTGAAGCTATCTTTTCTACATATTCTCAACAAACAGTATCACAAGCGTTCGGTCCGCCTTGGCCCGGACTCTCCAAAACACGCATGTATTCTGATTTGTGTTTAAATCCATAGATTAGTATTATATCTACCTAAATATCAATGTATGATGTTACAAAATGCCACATGTAAAGATAACTGCTCCGTTTAGGTGAAGCCCTTTTCTCTCTCCATTCACAATATACCCTCAATCAAAACTGTTTAGTCGCTGTTCAGCCCGACTTCGTCCGGGCTGTCAAAAACACCTTAAACCTCAGACATGTATCTTGAAATGTGTTTAAATCCATAAACTGGTATTATATCAACCTACATATCACTTCACAGAGTCTCAAAACGTAGTATTTGAAGCAAACACCTCGCTCAAAGTGAAGCCCTATTTTCTATACATTCTCAACAAAGACACAGTATCACAAGCTTTCTGTCCGGCTTGGCCCGGGCGCTCCAATGCACCTTATACCTCACAGATGTATCTTGAAATGTGTTTAAATCCATAGATTGGTATTATATCTACCTAAATATCACTTTGTAATGTTATCAAATGTTACATGTAATATGTGCTGTCAAAAACACCTTAAACCTCAGACATGTATCTTGAAATGTGTTTAAATCCATAGACTGGTATTATATCTACCTGCATATCACTTCACAGAGTCTCAAAACGTAGTATTTGAAGTAAACACCTTGCTCAAAGTGAAGCCCTATTTTCTATACATTCTCAACAAAGACACAGTATCACAAGCGTTCGGTCCGGTTGGCCCGGGCTCTCAAACGCACCTTATACCTCACAGATGTATCTTGACATGTGTTTAAATCCATAGATTGGTATTATATCTACCTAAATATCACTTTGTAATGTTATCAAATGCAACATGTAAACATCATTTCTTTGAAAGGCATTTTAGAAGTTGTGAAGATGAAGGAAAACTGATTTGTATGGATAGTCAACTTCTTTATTGCAATGAATGCGACGTTTCGGTGTAGGTACTAACACCGTTATCAAGCAAGTGATACAACAACTGAGGCAGCTGTATACATAGCTGTATAGTGAGTATATACCATTAACAAGGTTGATGTACAAGCCACAGGCAAACCACCGTCAACAACAAAAGATGACCCCTCGAGAGTAGTCTACCAGATTCGTTGTCAATGCGGAGACTTCTATATTGGTGAAACATCCCGCCCGCTCCCACTACGAATCAAGGAACATAAAGCGTCAGTCCAGAAAAACGACTCCAAATCCGTCATAGCTGACCACACCCAAGCCAACCCTGAACATGCCATCCTATGGAACAACATCGATATCCTAGAAATCAACCGACAAGACTACAAAATTAGGAAACTCCTTGAAGCCATAAACATCCAACGCCACAACCCCACCATGAATCGAGATCAAGGTTATTTCATCTCGTCAGCCTATCACCACCTAATCAAACACCACCACCAGTAATCCTTCCCTACCTCCTTTGTCCATCGGGCTTCCATGCTCCCTCCTTTGTGCTTGTAATCACAACTATTGTACGTCAACTCATCAATTGTAAACTCAACTCTAATCACAACCAATCACTCTGTACATCAACCTCCTCTGCTGTAACCACTTATCAAATACCCAATGTACATCAACCTTGTTAATTGTATATACGCACCATACAGCTATGTATATATTCTCCTTGCTTCAGTTGTTGTATCACTTGCTTGATAACGGTGTTAGTACCTACACCGAAACGTCGCATTCATTGCAATAAAGAAGTTGACTATCCATACAAATCAGTTTTCCTTCATGTAAAGATCAGATGATTTGAAAATAGGCTGCTACTGCCCAGCTCGGATCTTAGGCGAGACACTGTGGATTTATTGAAAACATACTTCTCCCACTTCTCTCTCTACTACTTCCATTGATTCAATTCTTTACTACAGAAGTGTAGGCCATCGGCCTATAACTACATAGGTTACATTTACATGGCAAAACATGGTGTGTACAGTATACATTGATAATTTTTAACATCTTAGATACATTGCATGATAGATAAAGCTAGCTAAGTTATTTATAAGTTTACAATCGGATGATGACATGAGGAGTTTGAATTTGGCTTTACTTGGGTTGATACAATAGGTTTTAGGTAAATGGTTCAAGCGGAGCTGTTGGAATTTGGAACACACGAGGAGAAGATGGTATTCATCCTCAATATAACCTTCATCGCACTGTAAACATAATCTATCATTTCTATCTATATTATAATGCCTTGCAGTTTCTATACGTAACTGATGTGAAACACATCTAAACTTGTATTGTCTGTATGCGTGTTCAGGAAAACAGGATTATCAGAAACGCTTGAAGTTTACAACATCCGGAAACGGCATCTCCGAGTAACCTTTGGCAAAGCTCTCACGGTGAAAACAATGTTCTCCCGAGCCTGAGCTGGATGTGTTTTCATAATTTTGTATGTTCAAATTATATAACCATAACATCTCATACGGCAAGTCATTTTACCTGATACCTTCTGATATTTATTAAATTGCTGATATGTTCAAATCATGTCATGAATAGCTTCAGCCGGCTATCTATATCTGTACTAGGATGAATTGATGTTTATACTGTGGAAACTGTACGGAGAACATCCTGTATTCTGAATCACTAAAAACCACCTCTTTCAACCATTTCATGTCATATAATTGGGTGTAATATCTCCTGATATTTATTAAGTTAATTATAAGTGTAAAACATATCACGAATAGCTTCAGCCTGCCATCAGTTTCGGTACTAGTATTCATTAATGTTTATACTCTGGAACATGTACGGAGAACATCCCATACGCAGCATAACACGAGTGGAAGCATAAATAATTATACATATTTATTATAAATTATATACACATCTGTGATAAACGTTATGAAGAAACGGTGGAGTAATCAATAACACTGAAGGCCCCTGGACGGTAATTAAGGGCAACAATGGAGTATGTTAATTGAATCACAACACCTAGCTGATTGCATTTAGACAAGAGGCAATTAAGCAAGCTGGATACAGGTGTAATTAACAGGTGTATTAAATTCATTAGCCCGCACAGAGCCAGATTGAACACTGGGCTTCACTTTAAGCAACGTGTTAGATTCAAATACATTTACAAAGCTTTGAGCCTCAATAAAGAGGTATTTAGGTAGATATAATACCAATCTATTGCTTTAAACACATTTCAAGATACATCTGTGAGGTATAAGGTGCGTTTGGGCGTCCGGGCCAAGCCGGACCGAAAGCTTGTGATACTGTGTCCTTGTTGAGAATGTATAGAAAATAGGGCTTCACTTTGAGCGAGGTGTTTGCTTCAAATACTACGCTTCTAGACTGTGTGAAGTGATAAGTAGGTAGATATAATACTAATATATGGATATAAACACATTTCAAGATACATGTCTGAGGCTTAAGGTGTTTTTGACAGCACGGGCCAAGTCGGGCTGAACAGAGACCAAACACTTTTGATTGAGGCTATGTTGAAAAATGAGAGACAAGGGCTTCACTTTAACGGAGCAGTTATCTTTACATGTTGCATTTTATAACATTACAAAGAGATATTTAGGTAGATATAATACCAATCTATTGATTTAAACACATTTCAAGATACGTGTGTTACGTTTAAGTTGCTTTTGACGGCTCGAGTCAAGCCGGACCGAACAATTGTGGCCGAGATAATGTTGAGAGTGTTGTGAGGAGATCGTATCATTTAATGGTGGTCATGATTTAAATACGATGAATAGTGAATTTATGGGGTGGTATGTGATTGAATATAGATGTAAACACATTTTCGGGCCAACGGAAATGTGTATCGGAATTGACTGAAGTATTTATACGTTTTAAATCCTGTTTCGTTTAACGATTCCACTTTTAGACGTAACCTCGGTCAGCCAGTTCACAGGCTTCTCGTCTTCCTGGGTTTTAGCCGATTTACTCGTAATAAAGTTATTATGGTACGCGTTTGTGGCTTCCGATTGATCATTATTATCATGAGTGTATGTTGCATTGATTAATTGTAGGCATGGTTTTCATTAATGGGTTTATTAGCCAATAATAGATTTGGCCCGCCTTGGCCCGCCCCGGCCCGACTTTTAGGCCATCCCCAAAAGATCGACACTGCATGTTGTCTATTAATGATGGCATTTTTCACAAAAGACTCGATTGTACTACGGTTTTTACGGAAACCACATTGTATATTTGTTATAAGGTTATTGGTTTCCAAGTACCAAACAAGTCGATCGTTGATCATACGTTCCATGGTTTTGCAAACGCAGCTAGTCAGTGAAATTGGTCTATAATTAGAGGGATCAGTATGATCACGTCCAGGTTTAGGTATGGGAACAATAATAGCATCCCGCCACGACGAAGGAAAATTCCCAGATGTCCAAATGTCATCAAAAATATGTAAGAGCGTCTCTAAACATGATTCAGGTAAGTGTTTCAAGAGTTGATAATGTATGTTATCAGCCCCTGAAGCAGTATCATGAGCCTGATCAAGAGCAGTATGTAGCTCATGTACTGAAAAGGTTTCATTGTAGTCTTCCCCATTATCTGAATTGAAATTAAGAGATTTCTTTTCTTGTTGCTTTTGATATTTTTGGAATTCGGGAACATAATTAGATGAGGAAGAATGTTTGGCCAACGTCTCACCAAGTTTATTTGCAATATCTGATTTATCAGACAATAACTGATTCCCATCTTTGAGATGGTGAATGCTAGATTTAGAGCCCTTACCCTTGATTTTCTGGATGATATTCCACACCTTTGATATCGGTGTGCACGAATTGATTTTTGAGACATACTTTCGCCAAGAGTGGCGTTTATTTTGCTTGAAAGTACATCGTGCTTTAGCGTTTAAAATTCTAAATTTGTCTAACTTGTGGACCATAGGATGGCGACGAAAATAATGCTCAGCTTTCCTCCGTGCCTTCCTTGCCTGTTTGCATTCGTCGTTAAACCATGGTTTTCGTACATGTGGAATTGCAGAGGACTTTGGGATACACTCGTCAGCTATGTTATTTAGTTCATCCGAAAACATTGTATGGCATCAGGAATATCATTAAAAAGTTCAGGTTTTAGTTTGTCAGCACAGAGAATTTTATACAGAGGCCAGTTAACCTTTTTTAAAATTCCACCTTGATGATGGAGGAACATCAGATGGATTCACAGGTTTCAGCATTGTTGGGAAATGGTCACTTCCACAGAGGTCGTCGTGGACTGACCATTCAAATTCACTCAATAGGTTAGAATCAGTAATAGACAAATCAAGAGCTGAATATGTTCCTGTGCCAGGATGTAAATACGTAGTTGAACCGTCACTGTAAATGGATAAATCATTATTTGAAATGAAATCCTCCAGTAATTTACTTTTGGTGTTTGTATTATTACTGCCCCAGAGTGGATTGTGCCCATTTAAATCACCCATGATTATACAAGGTTTAGGGAGTTCATCATACAGAGCCTGAAGATCAACCTGCTGAACAGATGATGAAGGCGAAATGTACAGAGAGCATAGAGTAACTGCAACATGCAAGGTAAGTCTTACTGCAACGGCCTGGAGACTTGTTTTAAGTACAATCGGGCTGTGGATTACATCATTCCGAACAAAGATTGAAGATCCTCCAGTGGCTCTATCGACCAGAGGAGAAAAACAGTGACAGGCAATATACTGACGTAAGTCAAAATGATCAGTCTGCTTTAGATATGTCTCTTGTAAGCAGAATACTGACGCTGTAAAATCTTGGACTAAAAATGTAAATCATTCAAATTTGTCCTGAGTCCTCTACAGTTCCATTGTATTAGAGGTGAAGAAACTATCTCTTTGGGGGGATTAACAGGAGATCGACCCCTTACTTTCCTCGAAGGTGACAAGCTATGTGTCCTACCACGGTTCTGGTCGGACACATCCATGTCCTCGTGTGATCCAAACTTGTTGAATATTTGGACAGGATTATTAGCCCCTTTCAGGGTTCTACCACTTTGATTCTTTTTAATTGTTTCAGCTCTAGATCTGGATTTGATTTTTTCAATTTGTTTCTCATTTTTGTCTGATTGTGATTTTGGAGATGATGCTTTTGTGTGAGATGAGTACGAATCCTTATCGCTAGATGTCGTGGACTGATGTTTGTGTAGGTTTCAAATGTATTGCGGCACATATCAACGTTGGAGCAGAAGATTTTGCCCAAGTGTATTCGGTCTGGCAAGCTACCGACTTACATGGAATAGATCTGGGAGTTGAAGTTGAAACAGAAGGAGAAGCAGTTGCGGCGGCATAAGACGGGCCAGGAGGTTCCTGGGCCATGATATATTTCTTAGCCTCGAAAAAGGTGATATTTCGGTCATGTTTGACACATGAAATTTTTGACTGGAGTTTCCATTTCGGGCATTCTCTGGAAGACGAGGGATGACTTCCAGAACAGTTTACACAAGCAGACGGGTTATTGCAGAGGGTACTGTCTTCACATTTGTCTCAACATCGGTGGCAGGCAGCTGGATTATGGCATGATTTGGAGCCATGGCCATACTTTTGGCAATTGTAACACCTCAGGGGATTCGGAATGTAGGCATCGACCCTTAGGTGACAATAACCAGCTTTAAGTGAGTTAGGGCGTGATGGAAGACAGAAAGTAAACAAGTAGATATTGCTTTTTAGAATTTCATTTTCTCTTTTAAACCGTAAACCGTTGTACAGCAGTGACTCCTTGAGAGTGCAACTCTGAAACAATGTCTGCTTCAGTCATGTCAGATAAGCAACGTCCTACATCACGGACGGTGCCTTTTCTATTGTTGAGTGTCCTGTGAGATGAAACCTTTACAGGAACACTGGCCAGAGAATTAGTTGAAAGCAGAATTTGAGATTGTATTTGTTTCTTGCATTCAATAAGGAGAGATCCAGATCGTAATTTTTAACTTCTTTGACTTCGCCAGCCAAACCTTCTATGCCTTTCGCAATAGCAAAAGGATTCAATTTAAGGGGACCATCATTTGGATCAGACATTACAAGAAAGTGAGACCAATTTGCAGGATTTGTGAGAGCTGTAGCAGCCTCGTCCTCCGACGAGAATGAATCATCTGATTCATGCGGACGTTTTTTAAGTGGTGGTGCCATGATTGTATTGAATATGATTCGCCCGCCTAGCTCTCCACCCATCATGGAGTGTCAACGAGGACGATGCCTTATGTCTGTGGATCTCCTACAGGATACTAGGAGGGTATACTCAAGCAGGAAAATACCTTGAAAAGATAGATCCTACCAGATTGGCCCATGAGCCACCGCCTTCTGGCATAGGACTCTAGGCAAACTGCAAAAGTAATAACTTGTGCTTTTAGCAAATAGAAAATGTTGAAGTGCGCTTAGCGTTACCCAGCACCCACCACAAGGAGGTGGCTCTTCACGGGTGCATTTAAAGAACAAGATATGGTAAGATGGTTAAATTGTTATTATTTCATTGCTAAGATCTGTGTGGTGTACTCGATATGACAGTGCCATAATCAGTTCCATTAGGCTACACCGCCGTTCCAAAACATGGGTATACAGAATGTCAAGTCACAAGAATAAAAAATGCGAAATTTATCAGTTCAATATCGTGTATGGCCGCCCCGCGCATTCACCACTGCCAAACACCGTCTCCTCATCGACTGCCTGATGCTTGTGAACACGTGGTTGGGGATTCTGCGCCATTGCTCTTGCAAGGCAGCGCCAAGTTCCTGCAAATTCTGAGGTTAGTTCCTAAGACCACGAAGCCTTCTCCCAAGTGCATCCCAAATGTGCTCTATTGGATTAAGGTCAGGGGACCTCGATGGCCAGTCCATGACGTTGATTCCAGCGTTTTGAAGGAAATTTCGTGTCAACATCCCGGTATGCAGCCGAGCATTATCCTGCTGGAACTGTAGACCTGGGCCATGAGCCACCATGAAAGAAACGAGTTCAGGGGGTGAGCACCTGGTCGCGGTAAGCAGCAGCTGTTAGGTTTCCACGGATGACCAGAAGTCGGGAACTGTTGTTCCCACAGAAAACACCCCACACCATGCAACTTCCGCCCCCAAATGTGTCCACTTCCTGTACACAACATTGGGCATACCGTTCACGACGTCGTCTCCAGACTCCATGCCTGCCGTCCTCGAATCTGAGGGTAAACCGGGATTCATCGCTAAAGACGACTCTATTCCAGTCTCTCTGGGTCCATCGGAGGTGACGTTGGGCCCACAGCAGACGTTGACGTTGATGAAACGGCGTCAATATTGGCCCACGATATGGACGTCGAGAATGGAGATTGGCAGCCCGCAACCGATTTCGAATGGTCTGTGAGGACAGTCGACCTCTAAACATCTCACCCCTGGTTCGTGTAGCCGGCAGAAATCTGTAACGTAGGACGATTTGAAGGTCTTCTGCTCGTGACGTCACACGTGGACAACCCGACCTTGGGCGATCAGAAGTGGTGCCAGTTTGTTGTAGACGACCTCGCAAGTCATACAAAGTACGACGGCTGCATCCTATTGCTCTTGTGACGTCAATAACTGATCTTCCCGCTTGCAACATGCCAACGGTACGTTCACGTTTCACATTTGACAATCGTGGCATTTCAAGTACCGTTAGAACTGTGGTTTAAAAGAGTTTTTTTCAATTTTTTAGGCCAATGCAATCACGTGCATATGAAGAAAACCTCGATGCGAAGATCACGTGATCGACTGCACGTGCAAAACCTGATTTGGCACTAACGTCATTTGCACGAGGAATGGATGGGTTTGAGTGGGTTTTGCTAACGTTTTTCTAGAGTCGACAGATAGGGATCCCATTTTGGATACATAGATGTATCATCAGAGAAAAATTATTCATTATTTTTCAAATTACATTTTGTGAAGTTTCTTTTTTGACTCAGTATACATGGCCGTTATAAGAATGGCCACAGAGATACAATGAGTGTGTCAGCGTAAGTCATCTGGCTAGAGTTTTCACAACGGGGTCTATGCATTTGGTTCAGTCTATTTTGGTAAGTACTGTACTTACGATTTCTGCAGCTACTGATGACGACCACTACCTCCTAAAACAGGCAACTTCCAATGTACAGATAGGCGATGTGTCAACGAGTCTTTTACATGTCATGAAGTAAACGTATCGTGTACTTACGTGAAATGTGATAATCTGAGCTACGTCTGATGATGGTCAAAACTTCACAACTGAAGCAACTCCAGATTGATACTGATTGTGAAGAGATGAGCACTGTCACCAATAATAGACATTCGATATTCAAGTTCTGCACTTCCTTAAAGAGTGTGTCATATTCAGGTGTGTGGTCGTGTATATTTCATCCTCATACATGTGTATTGACTGATAGGAACATGTGAATACGAACTACTGTAGTTTCTTTTTCATCTTGATGGATTTATGCATGAGCGTAAGAAAACCCAATTGAGATATGACATGTATATGTTAACGGAGTGCTACTATACGTAATTTTATATTCTGGAATCGTATACCCGTATGTGGAAGGATGGGTAGTTGTGTCGAACTATGATGTGTCGAACGTGTCTCGAAATTGAAGCGGCGGCGGGGCATCCTAGTGGTTAAAGCGTTCGTTCGTCACGCAGAAGACCCGGGTTCGATTCTCCACATGGGTACAATGTGTGAAACTCATTTCTGGCACCATGCTAATGCTGGAATATTGCTAAATGAGGCGTAAACTAAAGTCACTCACTCACTCGAAATAAAAGCTGAATCCCTGTGTTTTCTATCCTCGGATATCTCGAAGTATATACATAGGCTCTTTCAATTTCGACACAACTGGGTTTGCTTTATAGACAGTGAGTGACCATGAATACAAGTTGTGACAAATCATTCAAAATCTACTCTAAATTCCGAAACCAGAAGTCTAGTGTTTAAGGATTGGGCACATTCTCGATTTTGCGACTCTGACGTTATCTTGAGCAGGTGTTCGTAAATCATTTTCAAAGTAGTGACGACACTAGAGCGGACAGCTGATCCTGCTCCTCCCGTGGCTCCCATCATAAACACATGATAAGGCTAGTCAACTGTTCACATGAAAAGAAACCTACCTGAACTTGAAATAGAATAGACAGTGACAAAAACACTCCACGTAAGACTGCATGACAACAAAGATGATGCCGATCCAGATCCGTCTTTGTAGCAAGCGAACGCCTTAACCACTAGGCTATCCTACCGCCCCTAAATTATATAGAAATATCTGTAGAAATTGTCATGAAAATTTTGTTCTAAAGATAGTAAAAGCAATATTGTGCAAGAAAAGGTGAGTGAGTGAGTGAGTTTGCTTTTACGCCGCTTTTAGCAATATTCCAGCACTATCACTTCTGAAGTGAGGACACTAGCTACATGTTTTTGCATGAAGGTTGCAACACCCAATTGCTCACTTTCAGAGTGAGTGAGTAAGTTTAGTTTTACGCCGCACTCAACAATATTCCAGCTATATGGCGGCGGTCTGTAAATAATCGAGTCAGCGAGCCTGACCACCCGATCCCGTTAGTCGCCTCTTACGACAAGCATGAGTTACTGAAGATCAATATTCTAACCCGGACCTTCACGGGTCGCTCACTTTCAGAAAGACATTTGCAATATACAGTAACAGTTCATTGCAGCCTTCTCTAATGGCTTGTAACAGATGTTCTCAAGGTTTTTTAGATGTACAGTTGTCTTGCCTTTGCATGTGTTCGTGAGGCAGAATATGCACCACTTCAATCACTTGCCGTGGGGAGGGGATTTTGGGGTTAACCTCTTCTCTGTTTAATGTGTTACTCTGTTTAATGATTCGGCCGTTTCGAAACAAAAAACGACTCTTACGGTCGGAAGAAACTTGTTATTTAAGGATTTGGGGGAAAACAAAATACCTGGCTTCTGAGAACCTACCATACTACCAATCTCAAGCCAAAGTCATTAACGTATGCTGAACACGTGCTGCCAGCAAGAAAACATCACTGGATTGTCTGGTCCAGAATCGATTATTTACAGACCGCCGTCATAAAGCTGGAATAATGCTGAGTTCGGGGTTAAACAATAAACAAAGAAATCTAATAAAATAGTGTAGAACTGCTATATATTTTGTCCTTTGTTGATGTGAATCCTCGATTCGTCCAGAGTGTGTTTTTGGTATGCAAGCACCTAGGACTGTGTATTGGCAAATACATTGTTTTGCAATATATTGCGATTCAGGTACCCATATTGAGATACACATTGCGATATATTGGAAGCTTAAAGGATTTTTAAAAAGGTTAAACAATAAGTACCAGAATGTACATGTCGATCCTATTTTCTAATAATAAGTCCCTAAACATATGTTATGATTCGGATAACAGCAATCTCAAAATTAGGTTGCATAGTCAGGGATTGTATTTTCATTTTTATATAATTTATATATAGTATTGTGCAGTATGTCGTTTTGTCATTGCCTAACGCAGGAAAACATTTGTTGTGAATGAAAGTCTGTGTAGATATTATTTTAAACCTTAAAGATAGTCATTCAAACTTATATGTTCTTTACCCAATATACCGGTTCCCAGAAAATATATTGCAATACGTATCGAAAAGCGTACTGTGATATACCGGTATACCGGTAATACCGTGCTATAAGCACCATCCCCTTGCTCCCTTGGTGTCTTTTTCCCGCATCATATAAGGCGTTCCTGAGCGGTGGGGTAGCCTAGTGGTTAAAGCGTTCGCTCATCATGCCAAAGACCGGGTTCAATTCCCCACATGGGTAGAGTATGTGAAGCCAATTTCTGGTGTCCCCCGCCGGGATATAGCCGGAATATTGGAATATTGAAAAAAGCGGCGCAAAACTAAACTCACTCACTCCTAGATCTCACTAACAAGGAACAAAACACACACGCACGCACGCACACACGCACGCACGCACGCACTCACGCAGACTTCTTACGTCGCTGTACAAATGCAAGGGCGACCTGGCTAATCTGCGTCCTCGATGGGGATCTGGTGTACCGTGCGACCTCCGATTCTCCTCGCCATTGCTCTTTCTGTCTTAGGGGCACAAGACAGAAAAGACGCCCAGTGGCTGTATGAGCCGACTACATCTGATATATTACGCTTACGCCACGACTGGGCTGTCTAACTCTATGACTCTATGACTGGCTAACTGACTCTATGGAGTGGCTGACTGACTCTGTGACTGGGTTGACTCTCAGACTACGCTGACTCCATAACTGGCTGACAGACTCTATGACTGGGCTGACTTTCAGACTACGCTGAATCTATAACTGGCTGACTGACTCTATGACTGGGAAGGGTCTATGTGGCCATTGCAGTTTCAGTGCGAGTTGTCTCCCTTACACCAGAACAATTGAGTTGGGATATAAAATTTACCTTCAAGTGCGGCCTCAGTAGCACCGGGCAGCTATTTACCTGTAGAGAAAAGCTAAGTTTCAGCTTAAAAATAAGCAAAAGGTTCTCATCTACTATGAAGGTGAGGGCTTGGAAGGCATCTCCATGATGAACAATGACTTGATCATTTTGATAGTTGTTTGATGATCAGGGAATGTAAAGGGAAGCGTCAAAACCCCCTGTACATCAATAACAAATCTCTGCCATAAGCAAATTGAACGATTATTTGTCATGAACATGCATTTAAAATCACTACCAAGTAGCGATGACACCAGGTGTTCGTGAAGAGATGGAACCAATCAGTGACACCCGCCATAAACACATGCATTATAAGACATAACATTGGCAGCCCTACCCGTGAAGAGCCGGTTAGAATTGGTTTTCGGCAACCCATGCTTGTTGTAAGAGGTGACTAACGAGATCGGGTGGTCAGGCTCTGAGATTTGGCTGACGCATGTCATCGTATCCCAATTGCGTAGATCGATGCTCATGATGTTGATCACTGGATTGTCTAGTTCAGATTCGATTATTTACAGACCGCCGCCATATAGCTGGAATATTGTTGAGTGCAGCGTAAAATCAAACTCACTCACTCAGCCAATTGCGTAGATCGGTGCTCATTCTGGTGAACACTAGACTGTCAGATCCACACTCGGGCCATGTTAGCGATTACATAATACAGACCGCCTCTGTGATGTAGTGGTTAGAGAGCCAAAATTATGAACGGTCCCTTACCACCTACACGTATGCAGAATTTGCGAGTGATTAAACCCACGTCAATAATACTTGAGAGACGAGTAGCTCTCATGCCACGCCTTACAAGCGTTGAACGTGAACGAACAATTGGCATGCTCCAGGCTTGCCAGTCTACTATGGCTGTTGCACCTGCCATGAGATGCAGTAGACGGGCAACTGACAACCTGAGGGCACGTGGGCATCAAACGGGTGTTCTATCTGAACGCCCCAGGTCAGGACGGACACCTGTGACGCCACACGCCGTGGACCATCCAATTCGGTTAGTCATTGACGTAATCTTTCTACGACCGCAACGTCAGCAAGTAAGGCACTGTTTAGGGGTCTGGGTCCAGATCCACAAAGCGTTCGTAGCGCTACGACATTCGTAAACCTATTATAAACTATGGAGTTACGACAGGTCCTAACCTTACAACTGCTTTGTGGATCGGGACCCCGGCTAGCTATTCTCGAAACGTTCGTAACGCTACGAACTTCTTAAGCCTATTCTTAACACATTGGCTACGATCAAAGTTAAGAATTCTTAGGGCTACGAACGTTTCGAGAATAAGGGCCCAGATCCGTCGCTTTTACTCCCAGACCAGGCGGTGTGACGCCTGAGCGGTGAACGTCACGACGCCTGGTGCTGTGTCCAGGAAGTTGATGGGTTTGGAGGCGGTAACGTTACGGTATTGGGGGGGCTTTCTGCAGGAACGTGCGCTTACGTCGGTAGATGATATTTAGGATGTTCGGCGCAGTCTGTAGGATTCAGTATGCACATTTATGCATGACGTCACAAGTCATAAAGGTCAAACACGAATCCATGACCACGGATCCATTGTTTTATGGCTCATGAATATGCAAGTAAATTCATTAATAGACAAAGATATGTTTGACTTCATAGGTCATAGGGGCGGTGGGGTAGCCCAGTGGTTAAAGCGTTGGCTCGTCACTCCGAAGACCCGAGTTCGAATCCCCACATTGGTACAATTTGTGAAGCCCATTTCTGGTGTCCCCCGCCGTGATGTTGCTGGAATATTGCTAAAAGCGGCGCAAAACCAAACTCAGTCAGTCATAGGTCATAAAAGTGAAGCGCGTATCCATGGTCACAGATGAATTATTTTATGGATCATTAAAATGCAAGTTTATTCATTAATAGGTAAAGATATGCCTGACGTCACAGGTCAGAGAGGTCAATCGCCGGTCCATTGTATGAACAATATAAGGGTGAAGCTATTTTCCAGGGCATTCTAAGATGCTTCGGTGAAAGACCAAAGGCGCCAACAGTACTTTATCAGACGATAATGTGCACTTTTTGGATTACGTCACAATGTAATGCCATTCTAGTCTGCCCCCTTGTAATCGAACAATTTTGCATTACGTCACAATGTAAGCGACGTCACGATACATGTCGGTTGCCATCGCCTCGTACAGCCTCCCACAGTAAACTGCTCCGTTGCATCCCGTTTCTTGGTTTGCAGTTGCTTCACGCAGCTAACGTCACTGGTGGAAACACTACGTTTATGTTTTCCGACGTTTAAAATGTCTCAATTCGACTCACAAGTTTTCAGGGACACGGTAACGTTCGCAATGTTTACATTCCCACAATGCAATCATGGAATGTCGCTTGACTACTCAGCTTCATCTGGATGTACTGATCTAAACTTACGCTGATAGTAGAAATGCGACGTTCATATTGCCCCATATGGTTTACGTTAATCACAGATGTAATTAAAATAATTTAGAAAGATATTTAATCAGAACGTAACCCGTCATCAAACTGTTTATCATTTGTTTTTTTCTGGTAACGTTCGTCTTAATGAAGGGGACAGTCACATCAATAGAACAGCACGCCAGTTAGCCCTGTGCGAGGATTCTTAATTTAGGTCACCTACACCGTCGTTTGTTTTCTGCCTTAGATTAATCGTAATTATCCTTAGAAAGTATTAAATTTTGCATCTTAGAAAAGGATACAGTTCGCTCTACCACCATGTATAGTGTAATAAAGCACACTTTCGCCCTGAACTATTATAACGTTAAAGCACTCGGACGCTTGCTTTAACGGTATAATGGTTGTGTTGTTATAATAGTCGTTTTAATAATGTGCTTTATTACACTATACATGGTGGTAGAGCGAACTGTATTTCTTAATTATCATTTGCAGAAGCCTGAGGACTTCATAAGCTGCCCGACGAAGGAGGCTTCTGCATATGATAATGCCCTGGAAAATAGCGTTACCGTTGTTATAGCTAAAATGGATAGAATTTTGGATAAAATAAAACCAAACAACTGTATCGGTTTTGAAGCATTTACTCCTAACAACAAACGACGGAAGTCACTGACCCACTTTTTACAAATATGGAAACGTCATAGAACAAAACAGGGGATGTCACTATCAAGCGTGACGATATTCGACTTTGACCTTTGTCCATACTGCCATTTTTTTCAATGCTCAACAACGTTAGAGTTCCAGTCGATGTTTTTATTGCTGCATGTTGTAATTTATGGTACAATCGTTAAGGTGGGCACCGGCAAGAGAGTGCATAATCGCACAGCTACGTGTGACGAATGTGAGTCAGAAATATCGTCAATCTTGAACCCAAGTTCAAACAAGCCGTAGGTTATTGAACATCAAGAGCTGAGCTCCTTATGACGTCGCGTAACAACGGGTGTAATTATGGCCCGTCGTCAAGCAATTTGGGGGCATTATCAAGTTACAGTGGCCCGCTCATTTCTGATAACATGCGGGCGTTTTAATGATAATTTTATCCATTTTAGCTATAATTCATAGTAATGAATGCCCATGTAAGATCATTCTTTACGACAGGATGCAAGTTTGGATATGGGTCACGCCGAATGGAATGTCTTTCAGTGTATCTTAGACCAGCTAACAAACTTGGCCCCCGGCAAGGACTATAGACATTGCTCTGATATTATTACTTTGAAAAGGGAGCTGTGCCCGACGAAATGCTCGCGCCATGTTCATTGTAGTTCTCAATAGAATGAGAGAGGACTACAAGCCAAGTAGGAATAATGGGTTAAACTAGGGTTACATCTAACTCACGCAATTCATTTTCTTTTTTCTAATTCAAAGTTAGGTCATGCAATAAATGCAAGCGAAAACTAATCGCGTAGTTTGAAAATGGCATGTCGCAACTGATAAAGCGTTAATGTAGATTCAGGGCTTTTTCTGTGCATTGCGAACGACGTAAATCAAATTCATGTAAAAGAGCCACCGCCCTGTGTCAAATGCTAGTGCCATTGACATACAGGGTAACCCAGATATGAACAATGGAGTGGGTGGGCTTGGTTGTTTTCCTATCACTCGTGTCCTTGAAATGTATATGACTCAACAAGTCTTAAAAGCCACGAGAGGTCATTGATTGACAGCAGGGCCGGATACAGCTTTTGGAGAAGGGGTTGGGGTTGGGGGGGAGGTTGCACACTCTTGATAAAGATCCGCCTAAGACTGGCAGTATGTTATAACTCGCTCACAAAACTGAAATGTAAGTAAATTAAACTTTAGAGTCACAATGGCAGTATTTCAGCCATACTAGAAACGTTTTGCTTACATTGTAATTACATGTTCTCTTTATACATTCAATCATCATTATCACAGATGTTGTTTAAAACAAGTATGTAGCCATAAACAATTCATGATATTTCACATCATAATATGCAACCAGTCTATAGATCGCCAGCACTTAAAGGGACATCACCTTACTAGGGACCATGGGGACGTAGTGTACCTTTGCTACCTGCATGGATCCCAGCAGGATAAAAATTTACATTATCCCTTTAGCGATTATGAGAAAATTTAGCCAGACTTAAAACAACAACAAAAACTACGATTAAAACCCTGGCAATGATAAACATACCTTGAGTGAGTGAGTGAGTGACTTTTAGGTTTACGCCGCTTTGGACAATATTCCAGCGATATCACGGGGGGGGGCACCAGAAATGGGCTTCACACATAAGACCATGTGGGGAATCGGCGTGACGAGCGAACGCTTTAACCACTAGGCTACCGCACCACCCCTAAACATAGTGTACCTTGATTCCTGTGGTCTATACGTACTTTCTTCAGGGGAAAATATTTTATCCTACTTCAACCCCCTTTAAGAGTACAGCCACTAACAAACACAGCTATTTATTTATCCGACCGAATTAAAAATTAATGTATTAAGTACAGTACATGAACAAAATGTTTCAATTAAATCGATTTCTTTAAAAATCTAAGTATTCAAAGAGAACTTATATCAGTAAAAAGATCCTTCATTGATGATGATTTGAAAGGCTTATCGTTTCTGAAATACCACTAGTCAAGCAGTATGGAATCCTAGAAGGGACATTGTCGTGTTGTCGCCCTCTCAAAAACAAGCAAAAAGAGGCAAAAGTTACCAAAGTGCGGTGTCGTATTGGCCAGTAGCAAGATCATTATACAATTTAATTATTCCGGACCGCCTCCTTGGTGTAGTGGTTAGAGTGTAAGCCCGGAGAGCGGAAGGTTGTGGGTTCGATCCCCGGTCGCGTCATACCAAAAGACGTTAAAATATGGTACTTGTTGGTTCCTGCCTGGCGCTCGGCATTAATGGGTACAACAAGGACTGGTCGGCTCGGAGTCAGTATAATGTGTCTGAGTGGGGTATTCATGCTTGACTGCGGCATAGTATCTCAGTGAACTATAAAACCGACCTAAGTCTGGGCTAGTACAAGCAGCCACGCATCCACGCCGTCATATGAGCGGTACGACGATAAACCCCATTTCGCCTTACCGCACCTCAATTATCCCACAATAAGGTTTTTTATAGACTGAAAGCACGAAAGTGATTCTGAAAATATCTTATATTGTCTATAGCTTGGATGTATATTGATAAAATATGAGCTGTTAATATGACGGCTGCTTCTGCTGTAAATCTGGTAATTTGGACGTTATTATTCTGAATCCCATGACAGTGGCATAAGCAACTGCGCCACCATCCTTGGATCCATCTGTAAATAAAGATGCGTATGTATTATATTTACTTCTTAACTGATTAACTACTTGTCTACATTGTAATTCATTTGTTTCTGCTTTCTTGACTTTGGTCAATGTTAAGTCTGCGTCTGTAGCCTCACCAACTGCCAAAAAAGGAGAAAAATGCAGTTAGAAAGGAGATATATACTGAGTCAAAAAAGAAACTTCACAAAATGTAATTTGAAAAATAATGAATAATTTTTCTCTGATGATACATCTATGTATCCGAAACTGGATCCCTATCTTTCGACTCTAGAAAAACGTTAGCAAAACCCACTCAAACCCATCCATTCGTGGTGCAAATGACGTTAGTGCCAAATCAGGTTTTGCACGTGCAGTCGATCACGGGATCTTCGCATCGAAGTTTTCTTCATATGCACGTGTTTGCATTGGCCTCAAGAATTGAAAAAACACTTTTAAACCACAGTTCTAACGGTACTTGAAATGCCACGATTGTCAAATGTGCAACGTGAACGTGCCGTTGGCATGTTGCAAGCGGGAAGATCAGTTATTGACGTCGCAAGAGCAATGGGATGCAGCCGTCGTACTGTGTATGACTTGCGAGGTCGTCTACAACAAACTGGCACCACTTCTGATCGCCCAAGGTCGGGTTGTCCACGTGTGACGTCACGAGCAGAAGACCGTCAAATCGTCCTACGTCACCTACGTTACAGATTTCTGCCGGCTACACGAACCAGGGGGTGAGATGTTTAGAGGTCGACTGTCCTCACAGACCATTCGAAATCGGTTGCGGCTGCCAATCTCCATTCTCGACGTCCATATCGTGGGCCAATATTGACGCCGTTTCATCAACGTGAACGTCTGCTGTGGGCCCAACGTCACCTTCGATGGACCCAGAGAGACTGGAATCGAGTCGTCTTTAACGATGAATCCAGGTTTACCCTCAGATTCGCGGACGGCAGGCATAGAGTCTGGAGACGACGTCGTGAACGGTATGCCCAATGTTGTGTACAGGAAGTCGACAGATTCGGGGGCGGAAGTTGCATGGTGTGGGGTGCTTTCTGTGGGAACAACCGTTCCCGACTTCTGGTCATCCGTGGAAACCTCACAGCTGCTGCTTACCGCGACCAAGTGCTCACCCCTGAACTCGTTTCTTTCATGGCGGCTCACGGCCCAGGTCTACTGTTCCAGCATGATAATGCTCGGCCGCATACCGCGATGTTGACACGAAATTTCCTTCAAAACGCTGGAATCAACGTCATGGACTGGCCATCGAGGTCCCCTGACCTTAATCCAATAGAGCACATTTGGGATGCACTTGGGAGAAGGCTTCGTGGTCTTAGGAACCAACCTCAGAATTTGCAGGAACTTGGCGCTTCCTTGCAAGAGCAATGGCGCAGAATCCCCAACCACGTGTTCACAAGCATCAGGCAGTCGATGAGGAGACGGTGTTTGGCAGTGGTGAATGCGCGGGGCGGCCATACACGATATTGAACTGAGAAATTTCGCATTTTTATTCTTGTGACTTGACATTCTGTATACCCATGTTTTGGAACGGCGGTGTAGCCTAATGGAACTGATTATGGCACTGTCAGTGTATCGAGTACATCACACAGATCTCAGCAATGAAATAATAACAATTTAACCATCTTACCATCTCTTGTTCTTTTATAGTGCCCTGAAGAAAGAATGTGAAGCGTGTCGTAAGAGGCGACTAACGGGATCGGATGGTCAGGCTCGCTGACTTGCTTGACACATGTCATCGGTTCCCAATTGCGTAGATCGATGCTCATGCTGTTGATCACTGGATTGTCTGGTCCAGACTCGATTATTTACAGACTGCCGCCATATAGCTGGGATATTGGTGAGTGCGGCGTAAAACTAAACTCACTCACTCACCCATTTTGCCTACATCCCAATTTGCCTACAGTGAAAGTGAAGGGAATGTGGGACACCCTTTAAAATGACATAAATGAGTATGTCCCAAGTCTAATTACCTGTGCCGATACACTACTCTGCTCCAAGTTCTAAGTGACTGACAAACTGACTGTTTGATAGTAAAAGGATTATGTGAGTACACACATGTAGATTATCTCCCAAAACACTGTTGTTACAATCAAACTTTGATCATGAGAGACACTCATCCCTCTATTGAAATCGCAGAGCATGTTCGTCTCCTTAGTCGTTTCCGCCAACGTGTTCAAGACGACTTCTAAGTCCAGCAGGGGTACAATGAAGAGCTCGGGCATCTAGATGAATGATGCCGCTACCATAGCATCCTTTCCATGGCTCTGTGGTGCCACGCTTCTGAAAAGAGTACAGAGAGAATCTGGTTAACCAGTCCCATGCCCGACATAAAGTGCACAACCTTCAATGACTATGTGACCCTGGCCTGAGGAGGCTATGATGCCCGTTTCCCTCTTCAGTTGTGGAACCAGCTTGATAGAACCAAGATCCAACAATCCCCTGAAGGGATTCCACAGTGGATTGAAGAAGCAGATGAAGAAGGCCCACCCTAACCTGTATGAATTCATACAAGCGATTAAGAAGAAAGAAATATCAGACAGAAGAGCCCGTCTGGACCATGGTGCAACTTCCGGACCAAGACCACGTGTATATAGAGACATTTACCAGCGTCTACAGCAGAAGCAGTTTGTGATCGGGAGGAGGACAGCCATTCAGATCCTTGGAACAGAAGGACACTTTATTAAGCTTGATTAAGTTCCTGAATCCAATTACCTAAGACAGTATTATCATAATATGATAGTAATGAATAAAGACATCAGAAATGACTTGGATTAGTCCATTGTATTTAGTAGGTAGTTCCATATTTAACCTTGCATGAAGCATAACTACGTACAGGAGTGTAAATTTGTTTTGATAAGAGTGTAGGCAAAATGGGATGTAGGCAAAATGGGATGTGGGCAAAATGGGGACATGCCTGGTTAATGACACCGCTTCACGAAATGTAAGAGTGGTGATACAGAGGATGATTATCAACCTCCTAAATCACTCGGGCTTGACAAGACTGTGTCAGAGATGTTTATCATTTCATTTGCACATTCAAACAATTTCGGCATGTCATAGTATCCTCTTGGGCGGTGGAATAACTAGTTGTTACAGCGTTCGCTCGTCACGCCAAAGAACCGGGTTCCATTCCCAACATGGGTACAATGAGTGAAGCCCATTTCTGGTGTCCACCGCCGTGATGTTGGTGGGATATTGCTAAAAGCGGCGTAAAACTAAACTCACCCAATCCCTAGCTAGTATCCTCTGAAAATGATCACATGTCTGCTTTGGGATCCGATAACAGTGATACAATTGTGCTGTACCGCCCTTGTCCCTTCTGAACTGCAGCTGATACAGGACACGAATGTAACAGGAACCTGGTTGTAGTCGCTGACAATTGTTGACAATAAAGGATTGAAATTGAAAGCGAAAAAAAAATGAAACTTACACATGAGTTACTTTATGTCCCAAACAAACCCATATGGAACCAAGAGTGTTGCTAGTGGATACATCTGGTTTAGGTGCATAATGAGCGTGTACTATACAGGATTGGGCATCAAGGTGCGCTTTTTGTGCACTCTCCACAGTCAACAGTAACACGACGGGGTCACGTTCTGATTTCACTGGGACTAGCTATCTGTATCGGAGCTTTGCAGTACCGTCAATTGTATGCTCCTTCTTGCATTCACAACAGTAAGGCCACCTTAAACCTTTGAACACAGTTAGGCAATCTGCGCTATTGCTATACCAACATGGCGTCCAGCTCTTCAACACCCTGGGCTTGACGTCTCAAGGCACGAAGACATCTCCCAAGAACACCCCATACGTGAATGATTGGAAATAGGTAGTATAAGGTAATTAATATGGGCGAATACCATACTGGCCAGGTCTAACCTGACGCATCGGCACAGACACATAGACAGACACACACAATTTGTTAGTTCGTTGGATATTGTGGGGTCATGAATATTGCTTTTGTTGTAATATACTGAACAACATTAGAAACGCACCACCCATATACTACGAAATATACCCGCCAGGCTGAAATGTGCCCATGATATCTGAGCATCGTCGGTGCATTTTAGTGTGGTGCGTTTCTAATGTAGGTCAGTATATAATTATAAGAAGAAACTAATATGCTGTTTTATATTTGTGACCAAATCTGTATCCTGTCTCAAACAAAAAAACAACGCCTCACATCAAGTAGGTAATTTTTGGGGAATAATTACTCGTCAGGTAGTGTAAAACGTATAAATTGTTTGTTAAATGTTTGGCTGTCCGCAAAACAATTAATATTTGGTTTTCATTCCGTTCTATTATTCACAGTAAAGCAATGACTGTACTGTCACAGTGAGCGAGTATGGTTTTACGCCGCTTTTAGCAATATTCCAGCAATATCACGGCCGGAGACACCAGCAATGGGCTTCACACATTGTACCCATGTGGGAAATCGAAACCTGTATTCAGCGTGACGAGCGGACGCTTTAACCATTAGGCTACCCCAAAGCCCCTGTGCTGTCACAGCTTGTATCGGTAGACTATCCTGTCTCTGAATACATGACAGATAAATACATAAAGTCAGAACAAAACGTATGCATAGCAATACAATATTTCCAACAAATATTGAACGTTCGCTCTCCATAATTGATCCGATAAAGATCCGACAAATAGTGAAAATACACTGATGGAAATACATCCCTGAACAGTAATTATAGAAATGACATTCACGGATTGCAATAGGATATCAACAAATTTCGATAAGGAGCATCTAATGATGAAATATGAATCCTTCATCCTGTATAGTAATGGCTGTCCCTTGTACGCTGTATTGATTCCGTTCCTTGTCACATGCCTTTCTTCGTACCAGAGATAATCGGGCTCTTTTAAACGTGTAAACAGTTGGAGTCAATGGTTGTATACATACGTGCAGATGCGTGGTGAATCCAGTCAGGTTCAATACCTGCACAGCAAAAATAACTGAGTTTCCGATCTTGCGGAAACCTAATGGATACTGGGTAATGTAGGTTTCCGCTAGGTTTCAGTATCCGGAAACAGACAATGCGAGTTTCCGCATAGTTTACAAAACTGAAACTAACAAATCTAGGTTTCCGTCAAGTTTCTACAACTGAAACTATCATTATGCGTTTCCATTTAGTTTCAGTTCGCTGAAACATTCATAGCAAAATGACTTAGTTTCCGCTATTTCGGAAACCTATTGGATACTGGGTAATGTAGGTTTCCGCTTGGTTTCTGTTGGTTTCAGCTTAGATGATATGGCAAACTTAGTATAGCTTTGTGCTGTTCCACTGGGGGACTATATTTACTTACTGTTACATTTGCAAGATAATTTCTATATATAGAATCCTTCTAGGGTCCATGCAGGAAGCAAACGTACTGTACGTGCCGTAGTCCCTAGTATGTTGATCAACCTTCAGGTGTTGGCAATCTATAGCCCACTTTTATACTGTACCGTTATAGTGTTTATGGTTACATGCCAGTTGTTAGTGTACATTTGTGATAGACTAGTTGTTTTACTGTCCTTCGAAGACAGGTAAGAAATAAGTTTGTTTTTATTTCATGTACACATTTACAAATTTAGAGTTACGACTTTCATAGTCACGATATGGCTGCCGATGTGACTTTGTAACTCACTCACTACCATTCTGCATAACTTGTGAATGTACCATTTATTATATTTTACACGAAAAACAACAAACACAGTAACACAGTCACTGTTATGATTCATCTGTTTCATTATTTTGAATAGCTCACATTTCAACAGAACTCAACAATGTATGTGTGTGTGTATGGCCTCATCAAGAGGGAATCTTCAGATTCGGAGAACACAAATTCTGTATGAATATGCAAATACAAATATGTTAAAACCCTACAACATTTTATGCATATGATGAAATGAGGTCTACTAGTGCAGGCATAACATATTTGCTGTGGTATTTATTAAACAGATTTCAAATTAACATTCAAATGTTTATTGTATGAAAGGTCATGGGCCCATATACATATACATGAAGTGTACATTTGAAGCTGCCTCAATGTATCTTAACATACACACACTAACAATCTCACATAAAAAGACTTGGCAACTTGCTGACAATCATGAAGCTTCTGTTGCACTCATACTGAGCAGACAGCAATCCTCTGATCTGGTACATATGAAGCAGAGCCTGAGTTGAGACATTTGTTTTGCCACACAGAGAAAGGGGAAATATAACCAAGTTGATTACAACAAGGCTTGAACCAGTCCACAACCGCAAACAGATGGTGTATGCTCTACTTTAGATCTGTGGGTGAATATGAAGAGTCCTGGTTGATGTCTGGCACAACATCGTTGCCATCATCATCATCCCACACAGACTCTGCATCATCCTGCAAATACAATACATACAATGCTTAGTAAAACTACAAAAACAGCCAAAGTAACACATTGATACATATTCAAAAACATGCACAGTGGTACATCTGATCAAAATGAAATTATAAAATTAGAACGACTAATTTGTAGATGTAACCAAAAGATTTTTTTCACAATCACAAAGGAAAGATCTGTAGTATACATGTATATTGTTTCTTCCATTGGACATGTCACTTATTTGATTGATTGGAACCAGAAAATACTAGCCAACCCAGTATTCTGAAGCAAATTGTGGTAATATTTATTACTGTTACTGTACTCATATTCAAGGTAACATCTACTACCAAATCGCCAATTGAAATCTAAGCATAGGTAAAATGGTACATACATATCTTAAATAGATACGAATCCTGTTTAAACACCGAATGTAACACCTGATTATATATATGATCTTATTCAAATTGAAATGACCAACTCAACTGAGAAAAGCATACAAAACCTAACATTTCCCATGAATGAAAAATCGTGGGTATTTCTTAGTTTTATCAACCCACTAAGGAAAAATTCACGGCAATATAATAACATAAAATATTATTTTTATTTTTTAATGTGACCTTTACTTTAATTTAAAAACTGTAAAATGTGTAACACAACTTATTCACTTTCAGTTACAGTTACATATCTGATATACAATAATTAAATATATTCATTATTGATATATGATGGATAGCAAAGGGACAGATCAAACTGAAGTCGTTAAGTGAAACCTATGAAGTGAAGTATCTTTGACGACTAACCTGATGAGAAACTGCCGTCCATTCCAGACGGATTCCTTGTTTCCTTGAAACAAACGACTGGCAGTTCGGACAGAAAACTGGGTCTTTTCTTGGAACTGAAAAACATATCAACTTATGATTACACTGGAATCCACGCACTGTAGCAACCCACTATGTAATAACAACGCACTATGTAATAAAATTTTCAGAGTCCAAAAACTTTTCGGACTTAGGCGATTATATTACATAACGGGTTATTACAAACTGCGTTACACCAGTAGCAACCCACTATGTAATAACAACGCACTATGTAATAAAATTTTCAGAGTCCAAAAACATTTCGGACTTTGGCGATTTTATTACATAACGGGTTATTACAAACTGCGTTACACCAGTAGCAACCCACTATGTAATAACGACGCACTATGTAATAACATTTGCAGAGTCCAAAAACATTTCGGACTTAGGCGATTTTATTACAAAGCGAGTTGGTACTTTTGCCTAAGGCTGGAAAATGACTGAAAATCAAAGTTGAAGATATTCCTTCCGGTCAGGACAATATGTGTTTACCCCTTAATTAAGTGTAAACTTCAGCTTAAACCCGTTCCATCTTATGAACTGTTAATATTTCGGAGTTTTCTGATGGTTTATTACAAACCGGGTTGAGTAGCGAAATGTAATAAGATTTTGCACATCTTAACGCACTATGTAATAAAATTTTCAGAGTCCAAAACATTTCGGACTTAGGCGATTTTATTACAAAGCGAGTTGGTACTTTTGCCTAAGGCTGGAAAATGACTGAAAATCAAAGTTGAAGATATTCCTTCCGGTCAGGACAATATGTGTTTTACCCCCTTAATTAAGTGTAAACTTCAGCTTAAACCCGTTCCATCTTATGAACTGTTGATATTTCGGAGTTTTCTGATGGTTTATTACAAACCGGGTTGAGTAGCGAAATGTAATAAGATTTTGCACATCTTAACGCACTATGTAATAAAATTTTCAGAGTCCAAAAACATTTCGGACTTAGGCGATTTTATTACAAAAGCGAGTTGGTACTTTTGCCTAAGGCTGGAAAATGACTGAAAATCAAAGTTGAAGATATTCCTTCCGGTCAGGACAATATGTGTTTTACCCCCTTAATTAAGTGTAAACTTCAGCTTAAACCCGTTCCATCTTATGAACTGTTAATATTTCGGAGTTTTCTGATGGTTTATTACAAACCGGGTTGAGTAGCGAAATGTAATAAGATTTTGCACATCTTAACGCACTATGTAATAAAATTTTCAGAGTCCAAAAACTTTTCGGACTTAGGCGATTATATTACATAACGGGTTATTACAAACTGCGTTACACCAGTAGCAACCCACTATGTAATAACAACGCACTATGTAATAAAATTTTCAGAGTCCAAAAACATTTCGGACTTTGGCGATTTTATTACATAACGGGTTATTACAAACTGCGTTACACCAGTAGCAACCCATTATGTAATAACGACGCACTATGTAATAACATTTGCAGAGTCCAAAAACATTTCGGACTTAGGCGATTTTATTACAAAGCGAGTTGGTACTTTTGCCTAAGGCTGGAAAATGACTGAAAATCAAAGTTGAAGATATTCCTTACGGTCAGGACAATATGTGTTCTACCCCCTTAATTAAGTGTAAACTTCAGCTTAAACCCGTTCCATCATATGAACTGTTGATATTTCGGAGTTTTCTGATGGTTTATTACAAACCGGGTTGAGTAGCGAAATGTAATAAGATTTTGCACATCTTAACGCACTATGTAATAAAATTTTCAGAGTCCAAAAACATTTCGGACTTAGGCGATTTTATTACATAACGGGTTATTACAAACTGCGTTACACCAGTAGCAACCCACTATGTAATAACGACGCATCACTATGTAATAAAATTTTTCAGAGTCCAAAACATTTCAGACTTAGGCGATTTTATTACAAAGCGAGTTGGTACTTTTGCCTAAGGCTGGAAAATGACTGAAAATCAAAGTTGAAGATATTCCTTCCGGTCAGGACAATATGTGTTCTACCCCCTTAATTAAGTGTAAACTTCAGCTTAAACCCGTTCCATCATATGAACTGTTGATATTTCGGAGTTTTCTGATGGTTTATTACAAACCGGGTTGAGTAGCGAAATGTAATAAGATTTTGCACATCTTAACGCACTATGTAATAAAATTTTCAGAGTCCAAAAACATTTCGGACTTAGGCGATTTTATTACATAACGGGTTATTACAAACTGCGTTACACCAGTAGCAACCCACTATGTAATAACGACGCACTATGTAATAAATCTTTCAGAGTCCAAAAACATTTCGGACTTAGGGGATTTTATTACAAAGCGAGTTGGTACTTTGGAAATATGTGAAAAGTTCGTCCCGCTTGGATCGCCTTTTACGATCCTGTAAGTGCCATCCTACCCTGTAACGGCGTTATCCGCCTATTGTGACAGGTACGACAAGTGAGGTTTGCCGTGGATCCATTCTATCCCGTATCCACTCGGGTATGTTGCTGTGTTTGTGTATTAGTACCTGTGTATGCATTTGTGTTTCCGTGTTGAAGAATGGTGGCCATATATGTGTTGTGGCTCACCCGTAACGTCCCTTAAACCCATACCGCTATGATAGAACTTACTAGCTGGCAATGTTTTCCGTTAGTAAAAGCCTACCAACCGCGGCAAGGTCGAGAACTATGTGGCAGGTTTGTTTTTGTTTTTGTTTTTTGTTGTTGTTTTTGCTTTTTGTTTTGTTTTGTATTTTTCTTCTTTTTTATTTCTTTTCATTTATTTATTTATTTTTAATTTTTAAAAAGGAAAACACGTGTGCCTAACACTAAGATATCACATATCCAATAAATATATTGTTGAATCTAGTTTTAATGTGGTAAAGTTATGTGTGCATTGTTCACATTGATATCTTGTATTGCATGCTGAGCATGGATATGAATATGTTATAATAGCAGCTACGGGTATGTTTTCAAGATATGTGATAAAGGATCTGATTTAATGTTAAAAAGGGGCCCTGGGGTAGCCTAATGGTTAAAGCGTTGGCTCGTCACGCCGAAGACCCAGGTTCGAATCCCCACATGGGTACTATGTGTGAAGCCCATTTCTGGTGTCCCTGCCGTGATGTTGCTGGAATATTGCTGAAAGTGGCGTAAAACCAAACTCAGTCAGTCAGTAATGTTAAAAACTTGGACGACATTAGGGACGGTCTGTTTATATAACATCTTCCTTCATTTTACTTCTCATATTCCTTCATTTTATTTCTTTCTATGTTGCATTTAATGCCCTTTCCAATGGGTTTTAAGTTACGTAAAGACGATCCGATATCCTAACACTGTTCCTGGAAATCCTAACCAGTACTATGCCATTCTTTCCCACATAAACAAGAGGGGGAAAGCGAAAATTATGTCTTTGTTTGTTGAATTTTACGGCGCACCGACGCTGAAAAGGTCATAGAGCCCCGATTGTGTTATATAAATTATCTTATCAATTGTTCGGAAAGAGACAAACCTTAAAATTATGTCACAGTATAGAACACAGATAATAACGTTTATCACAAACATATGAAAGTTACAATACAAGCATAATATTATATCTATGAATTTTAAATAGCACATATATACCTTTATTGGATTTTGCAACATCTAATCAAATATACTCGACTAAAGGTGGTGTTGTTTTTTTTATGCAACTTTGAAAATTTTCAGCCAGGCATCGCCTTGTTTGGGCAGATATATTAACTTCAGTTTCGAGAATGTAAGAGATTTGTCTTTGTCCAGACACAGGTGTCTTCTCAGCAGTCAGCATGGTGATGTGTTCTACTGTTTAAATACTTGGTGTCATTTGAAAATATGAAGAAGACGTCTAAAGTCAAGCTGAATAATTACCAAAATATGTTTTGCTTTTCAACAGTATGAGTGCGTGTTATGTGGAAGAAACCGAGTCAACGAAATTTAATGTACATGTTCATGTGTGAAAATTGTTTCAAGAATACAGAGTATTTCAAATGTTAATTTACATCAAAGTTCTCTACTGTTGCTGCTTTGCAACAAAACTAAGATCCCAAACACAAATTCCCATGAATGAACTCGTCTAGTCTGTAAGTAAGTTTCAGTGTCTCGAGTGAATGCAATCAGCGCCAATGAATTGCCGTTATTTCGTACCAGTCATGGTTAAGCTGGCGAAGTGTAAGCCATGCATGAATCCATGGTCTATTTGAACCAGAACAGACACTTCTGACATACATGACTAATCCACTTCCTCTGCCATATCTCACGTACAATCTACGTACACTTATATGTCCAGGAACGTGACCAATTACAGCGGGATTCAAGTGGATCATTGGGTATCCTATTGCTTCTACTGTATTTTGAAGAAAGTGCACACTTGCCTCAATGTAAATACCATAAAAGTATACCTTTGCACAGTTGTCCTGATAATTCTATCTAGAACTAAATCAGGAAGAAAAGGGTAATCCTCCCCACTGTTTCCATTACCCGACTCCATTGAATCTAATTCATCTACTTGTCTTGCGCCGTTCGTATCTGCTCGATCGTGCGCTGTCGCTGTTTGAATCTCTACCTTCGTCGCCACCGTTTTCATCTGCATTTCGATATTGGTCTTTATCTTCGTCTGTGTTTTGCTCTGAGTCTCTTTCTTCATCAGGTTTTCGATCAGTGTTTCTTTCCTCGACTATATTTCGATCTGCAACTTTATATTTGTCCGTGTTTTGATCTCAGTCTCTGTCTTCATCTGCATCGTGATCTGAGTCTCTGTCCTCATCTGTATCTTGATCTGAGTCTCTATCCTCATCTGTTACTTGATCTGAGTCTCTGTCCTCATCTGTATCTTGATCTGAGTCTTTGTCCTCATCTGTACTTTGATTTATGTCTCTATCATTATCTGTACCTGTGTCTCTGTCCTCATCTCTACATAGATCTATTTCTCTATTTACATCTGTATCTTGATCCGAGTCTCTGTCTTCATCTGTACTTTGATTTATGGCCCTATACTTATCTGTCCCTGAGTCTGTGTCCTCATCTGTACATTGATCTATTTCACTGTCCTCATCTGTACTTTGATCTGTGTCTCTATCTCCATCTGTATCATGATCTGAGTCACTGTTTTTCCTCTGTATTCGATCTGTGTCTCTATCTTCATCAGTTTTCTCGAACCCAGTCTGAACTTCTATCTATGTTTACATCATCATCTGTATCGCGATCTATGTCTGTGTCTTCGTCTCTTTTTTGAGTTATGTCTCTATTTCCATATGAGCTTTGATCTGTGTCTCCATTTTCATCTGTAGTTAGCTCAGTTTCTCTATCTTCATCTGTATTTCCATCTGTATTTGCATCGTGATCAGTCTGCCTGTGTCTGTTTATATTTCGTCCAGCATTTCTTTTTGCTATATCTTTCGATGTCTCGATCACTGTACTCACCTTCATGTGCGTCATCATCCCATTCCGTTTCTGATAATCCAACTCGTTGTCCGAGGCTATCTCTCAAATATTCTCTATCCTCATTGTTGTCAGTGTACCTTGCTTCTCCACAGCTGCTCTGTACATGTTTCCTCGTGCCATCAATTTCACAACTGGCTTCAGATTCACTGGACAACGTTTGTAGAAAGGTTCGCAATAAGCTTAAAGAGATAAGCGTGTTGTATTTCGACAGACACATAGTGATCACCTTGCTCCTCTGGAAAGTATCCTAAAGTGAGTACTGGGACATTTTCGTCGTAAGTGTTTGTGTTCGAAACCACACAGTGGTAGAGATCGCTTGGAGCATGAAATACCAGAAACTGGCAATTGTATGTCCGCGCAAGAGCCTGCAAGGTAATGTTATCACCATCAGTTGATTCTTTTCTCATGTTTCTTACGTAAGTGTTGAAATCTTGAGGAACAAAGTTCTGATAATGCTCAGAGTGTAGATGTATCGCTCACAAGCTGTTCTTCAGAGTTTTTAGGATCCTGGCAAATTCCAATTTTTTTTATTTGGTCTGCGACTGCCTCGAACTGGCAGTTGCCAGATCCTTTTGGGTCTTTTGAAACCATTACATTTCTGTTCTCACAGAAGAACCGGCTGTGCAGATCTCTTCAGATGTTGTGGCTGCTTTGTGATCACTTCTCTCTTTGTTGATTGTTTTCAACTCGTCGAAGTCTCGAAAGTATCTCGTGGTTCTGTTTCAAACTCATTTTGCAATAGATAGTACTTGTCTCGGTGCAAACGCCTTCTATGCATTCTCTCAAACCCTGCGCTTTTGAATTTTCTCTACGAATAGCCTCTTCTTCAACAGTCCTACTTGTTATGGATTGCACGCCTATCCATTGTTTCACCAAGTCCCCTTTGCATTTTCTCACATGTACAAGATACCTGTCAAAAAGTTTGCTCCTTTTCAGCACTGTCCTTTCAGTACTTTTTTTTTTGTGTGGCACTCTATCCTTGTCTGGGTATTTCACAAGGACCCTGTCACCCTTCTTATAAATGGAACAGCCGTGTCGTTTTGCAAATTGAAGCGATGCTCTGAGAACACATCTGTCAGATGACAGCGTAGCTTTTCGTCTTATCTCATCTGCTGATACTCGATTCCTCGACCAATCGGCAAAACGCAAAATGGTGACTGGTATGCAAGTACTTTTTGAGGGTTGTTTGTTGAGGGATCTGGCTGAGGATCTGGCCTCCACCCAGTTGTAACCGCGGCTACCCTTCCTTAGTGAATCATATCTTAATTTACTTTTTGACAAGGCGGTTTTGCCTCTCAACCTTGCCCTGTGACTGGGGTGGTAGGGCCTTCCCTTCACTACCTTGACTCCATTGCGGTCTAACAACCTTTTGAACCTCCCTCTGAATTCTGGGCCCATTGTCCGACTGTACAATCCTCGAAACCCGTGGTTCTATGAAGATAGACTGTAACGCGCTTTAGCGACATCGCTCGCCGTTTTACGTTCTAATGCCCGTGGGAAGAACAGAAACCTTGAAAATACATCTACAACCATTAAAATGTACCTGTACGTTTTCGAATTGTGTACAACAGCTTGTTCCTTCATCGTAAATCAGATCGATCTGAACCCTATCAAATATGCATTTGGCAGTAACAGCGATTGGTGCCCGGTTTGTAAACCGGGCATGTAAATGGCCATGTTTTTTGTCTCTTTTCAGAACACTCAAGACCTTCCGTTCACTACATCCTCCGAATTTTCTTTAGAACATATGCTACTACTCTGGCCCTTGCACCCTTTGTCTGTCGAACCTTCTTTTTGAACCTGCTTTTCAAAAGTGCCCTTTGTCAATACACGTTTGTTTTCGTGAAACAAAACATCTTCTCCTTTTACAGTCTTCAAAGTAAGACTCTCTCGGTTCCGCCAAAACCGAACAATTGCACTTCTTTCATTCTTTGATCTCTCTTTCACCGGCTTTTGATAAGTACCCTTTACAAGCTGTACAATTACACTGTATGTGTCGATGTCTAGAGGCCTCATTTCTCACTGTTGTTGTGTACCTACATAAAAACCAGCAAGTCAAGCATCAACAAATGTTCAGTGTAGCTTCAACTTGAACAAATTCCGAAAGTACGCCAGAATTAACAAAAATGTAAACTTTTGACAAAATGCATATTTTCTGAGCCAAGTTCGTTCTCGATTGAAGTGATGTTCAAAAGGAGGTTGCCTATGACATACGTTTTTGACTGGAAAATTTTATGTTCATGTTATAGAACGGACTCAACCATCCATTTAAACTAAACAGCAAACAACGTTCAGTGCAGGCTCTTTCAGAACCTACTTAAACAAGTACGTCTGCATTAAGAAAATGTAAACATTCGACATCAGGTATAATTACTTACCCTAATACGTTTTATGTAGCAGAGACATTTTTCATGTTTTTAATAAGTCAGTTTGGTTTGTGTGTATAGAACTATTTTACAATTATTGAATATAAAATGGTGTTATAGTGTTTTATTGTTTGCAAGTTAAATAAGAATTAACATATTATATAAGTCATAAAAAGGTCACTAAAAATATTGAAGGTTGGTGGTAGTCCTCTAAAGTTTGTGGTTTTATGCATATGTCAATCATATTGATATTTGGTTGTATTTGTCAAGTATTTCAAATGAATTTCATTCATCAGAGAAACGTTCTTATTATGTTTAGGATTCACAAAATATGCTGGATCTAAAGTATGGTCTCATTCTGGATTATTGTTTATCACATGACTCTAATTCCTAGCTTTTAATTGGCTAATTTCAAATTCCATAATTCCCAAGCACCAATCTGAGGCACCCTTGTAATAACACTTTAGCACAGCACAGCACCCAGGCAAAACAACAAGCAGAGAGAAATTGACATGTAACGAAGACAAAAATAAGCGATCCAATAAAGATAAGCACTAAATGAGATGAACACATCTCTTGAGTGAGTGAGTGAATGAGTTTAATTTTACGCCGCACTCATCAATATTCCAGCTATATGGCGGAAAACATCTAGAATTCTTCAAGTACTGTATATTAAATAACTAGATACATTTAATGGGAAGGGCATAAGTTAATAGCGGCGCAAAACAGTCGCTAGGGGACCCAAAGACGTTTTGGCACTATAAAACCAGCTTCAGTCAGGGCTAGTACAAGCAACCGCACCTACACATACACGCATGCACGTCGTCATATGATTGAAATATTCTACAGTGCGACGTTAAACCCAAATTCACCTCGCCTCAACTACAATTTCTACCACTTAGACTACCACTACGGCCACCACTAAGACCACCGCGACTTCTACCACGACTACAGTCCGCTTGGCTCAAAAAGCGGACCGATGAATTGCAATCTAACTCGAAAACTAATAAAACATAACATACTCAATGAAACGCTGATCATAATCAAAACATCATACCAACAGCCAGGTGTTCAAGAAGCACGTTCACAGACGTTATTTATTCATTAACCTGTGCCGTGCCGTCTCCATCCGTTCTCGAACACCTGGCTGTCCCTTTCTCTGCACTCCTCCTCGTAACAAATAGTGAACTGTGTCAATATTTTAATGATAGATTGTTAAACAACTTTTTTATTTTTAGGACATAAATTCTGCAAACAAATCACAGAGTTGGTATGATGTTTTGATTATGATCAGCGTTTCATTGAGTATTTTATGTTTATTAGTTTTCGAGTTAGATTGCAATTCATTGGTCCGCTTTTGAGCCAAACGGACTATACCAAAGACAACCGCGACTACAACCACCACTACAACATCCACTTCCATTTCGACTACCACTTCGACTACCACTACGACTATGTACCAGCTTATCGTAAGGCTCTCATAATATTTCGCTGTTCAGGCCATCAGTTAATGATAGAGTCTGGAAGAAAATCTGGTCTGACAAGAAATTCTAGATTATGTCCATTTTGTGTTATACCTGTAATTGAGACGGAATATCACATGTGTTTGGAATGTCATTTTTACTATAATCTCAGACGTACAATTTTGCCTGAGTTCTATTGTACTCATCCTTCTTATGATAAACTGGTATTACTTTTTGCACATCACACGATTTAGGTTTAGCGAAGTTTCTGTTCCTTTGCATTCAAACAACGTAACAATTACCTTAACAAACTTGTACAACCCATTAAGTGTATGTTTATTGACCTTGTACAGTGTTATGATGCTCCAGATTTCCACTTTCATGATATGACTCATGTAACTGTATAATTGGCCTGTGGCCCCTTAATGGAATAAACCAATTATTACTAGACCGATTACGACTACCGCTACGACTACTACGACGACGACAACTACAACTATCCCTACTGCTACTATTACTACGACGACGACCACCAGCCAACACCACCAGCACTACTGTTGCCACTGCTGCAACTTCTACTGCTACAGCTACTGCTGTTGCTGCTACTGCTCTACTACTGTTAAGGCTACTACGTCTACTGCTGTTACTGCCATCATATATATTCTTTTACTACTGCTACGATACTGTTCACCCACGATGTGAACTCTATACGTTATTTAAAAATATGTATGCATATATCCAACGTATAGAGCTTAAGTAAGTTGTACAGTGTCAAAAATATATGTCCCGCTAATAAAGAAAAATATTGTAATAGTTAGAATTAAGTGTATCATGTCCTTTATATCAGTTTGAAGCTGAAAGGTTTTTGTGTAAAGTATGCCAAAAGTGATGTGACGTTATCGTAACGTCTTATGACGTCGTTTATGACATTATATGGTATGTTTCTTTGCTTGAAAATGACTGATTATGCTGAAATGACATACACTTTGACGTCATTTACGACGTCATTAGGTGTTACGTGAACCCTGCATGCCGTTCTAGGTATGCGTTTTCAACCAACGAATATAGCTCACCGTAAGCTCTATACGTTGTCAACCACCGAATACAGCTTACATGTAAGCTCTATACGGCGTAAGCTCTATGCGGCGTAACAACGCCCAAGAAAAATAAACACCACTTTTATGTACGGTATGGTTTTTATTGGTGGGGCGCAAGTGCGTTCAGTCCAACCAATTAACTATCAGAAAACACGTGAAGGAATATCTTCCTAAGGGGTGACGTTTGGCACTTTGTAAGTTTTATTACATAATGCGCTAAGATGTGCAAATTCTTATTACATTTCGCTACTCAACCCGGTTTGTAATACCAACGCGGTTTGTAATAAACCATCAGAAAACTCAAGAAATATTAACAGTTCATATGATGGAGCGGGTTTAAGCTGAAGTTTACACTTAATTAAGGGGGTAGAACACATATTGTCCTGACCGGAAAGGAATATCTTCAACTTTGATTTTCAGTCATTTTCCAGCCTTAGGCAAAAAGTACCAACTCGCTTTGTAATAAAATCGCCTAAGTCCGAAATGTTTTTGGACTCTGAAAATTTTATTACGCATAGTGCGTTAAGATAATGCAAAATCTTATTACATTTCGCTACTCAACCCGAGGTTTGTAATAAAACCATCAGAAAACTCGAAATATTAACAGTTCATAAGATGGAACGGGGTTTAAGCTGAAGTTTACACTTAATTAGGGGTAGAACACATATTGTCCTGGCCGGAAGGAATATCTTCAACTTTGATTTTCAGTTATTTTCCAGCCTTAGGCAAAAGTACCAACTCGCTTTGTAATAAAATCGCCTAAGTCCGAAATGTTTTGGACTCTGGAAATTTTATTACATAGTGCGTTAGTAAAGTTTGAAGATGTTTCCAGCTACGGCATTGAGGGACAATATATGTTCTGCACCCTTGGTGAGTGTAAACTCAATATAAACCGATGATATTTCCGGTACCTGATGGTTATCTGAAACCGTTATTATTACAAACCGGACATTGGCGAAATGTAAAGATGCGCATCTTAACGCACTATGTAATACTTCAGAGTCCAAACATTGGGACAAGGCGGTGTATTTCTAAAAACAGTTAATACTGCCTAAGGTACTGAAGACTGAAAATCAAAGTTGAAAATATTCCTTTCCGGTGAACAATATTAATTCTATGATAAAGATGTCAACTTCAGCAAACCGTTCCATCTTATGAACTGATGATACATTGATATTCAGGTTTTCAGTGGTTTATTACAAAACAGGTTAATGGCAATGTAATGAACTGCACATCTTAACTAATAATAAAATTTCAGGAATCAAAAACATTTCGGACTTAGGCGATTTTATTACAAACGGTTGGTAGCAGGCTGGAAATGACTGAAAATCAAAGTTGAAGGCGAGCATTCGGTCAGGACAATATGTATTTTACATGAGAGTAGAACGCGACTTCGGCTTAAATTCCCACGTTCCATCTTGCCAGACTGTTGATATTTCGGGTTTCTGATGGTTTATTACAAACCGGGTTGAGTAGCGTATAATGAGATTTACCGCATCTTAACGCTTGCTATGTAATGGAATTTTCAGAGTCCAAAACATTTCCGGACTTAGGGCGGTGCTATTACACAAAACTGAGTTAATTTTACTAAGGCAGGAAAATGACTGAAAATCAAAGTTGAGATATTCCTTCCGGTCAGGACAATATGTGTTCTACGCCCTTAATTAGAAGTGTCAACTTCGGCAAACCCGTTCCATCTTGCTGAACTGTTGTATTTCGGAGTTTTCCTGATGGTTTATTACAAACCGGGTTGAGTAGCGAAATGTAATAAGATTTTACGCATCTTAACGCACTATGTAATAAAATTTTCCAGAGGTCAAAACATTTCGGACTTAAGGCGATTTTATTACAAAGCGAGTTGGTGCACTCGTGGAAAATGACGAAAATCGGGTGAGATATTCCTTCCGGTCAGGACAATATGTGTTCTACTTTATGGTAAAGTGTCGCTTCGGCTTAAACCCGTTCCATCATATGAACTGTTAATATTTCGGAGTTTTCTGATGGTTTATTACAAATACAGGTTGGTGAAATGTAATGAGATTTTGCACATCTTAACGCACTATGTGGCCGACACAGGGTTACCAAACGTCGCATAAGAAGATATTCCTTCAGGTGTTTTCACCGATAGTTGAGGTGAACAGGGCGGTACTTTATCCCCATAATATAAAAATACCATTACATAAAAGTGAAGGTATTTTCTTTATTGGGCGTTGTTACGCGCACGCCATTTCCCCGCCATTATAGAGCTTACATGTAAGCTGTATTCAGTGGTTGATAACGATATAGAGCTTATGGTGGAAGCTATATATTCGTTGGTTGAAAACATACCAGAGACAGCATACAGGGTTCACGTAACACTAATGACGTCGTAAATGACGTCAAAGTGTATATCATTTCTGCATAATCAGTCATTTTTCAAGTAAAGAAACATACCATGTAATGTAATAAAGTCATAAGACGTTACGATAACGTCACATCACTTTTGGCATACTTTACAAAACCTTTCCAGCTTCAAACGGATTATATGACGCGAGTACATTTAATTTCACTATTACAATATTTTTCTTTATTAGCGGGACATATATTTTTGGACACCTATGAAACTTACGCCAAAGCTCTATACGTTGGATATGCATACATATTTTGAAATAGCAGTATAGAGTTCACATCGATGGTGGAACACTATCATGTAGTAGTGAAAAGAATATATATAATGGCAGTAACAGTAGTAGATATTAGTAGCCTTAACAGTAGTAGAGCAGTAGCGGCTAGCAGCAGTAGCTGTAGCAGTAAAGAGAAGTTGCAGCAATTGGCAGTAGTGCTGGTGGTGTTGGCTGGTGGTCGTCGTCGTAGTAATAGTAGCGGTAGTGGTGGTTGTAGTTGTCGTCGTCGTAGTAGTCGTAGCGGTAGTCGCGTCGTTCGTCAAATCGGTCTACCAGTAATAGTGTTTTACTCCATTGGGAATTACAGGCCCATTATACAGTTACATAGGTCATGTAGAGGTGGAAATCTGGGCGTCCTTAACGCATAACAAGGTCGTAAACATACATAAAATGGGTTACTGGTTTTGTTAAGGTGGGTATTACGTTGTTTGAGATACAGGAACAGAAACTTCCTTTATACGATTTAAAATACCTAAATCGTGTGATGTGCAAAGTAATACAAGTTTATCATAAGAGGATGGAGTACAATGGAACTCAGGCAAATTGTACGTCTGAAGTTATAGTAAAAGGGACATTTCCAACATATGTGATATTCTGTCTCAATTACAGGTTATAACACAAAATGGACCTGATAAATTTCTTGTCAGACCAGATTTTCTTCCAGACTCTATCATTTAACTGGTGGCCTGAACAGCGAAGAATATGCTAGAGCCTTACGATAAGCTGGTACATAGTCGTAGTGGTAGTCGAAATGGAAGTGGTGTTGAAGTGGTGGTTGTAGTCGCGGTGGTCTTTGGTATAGTCCGTTTGGCTCTTAAGAAGCGGACTGATGAATTCACAATCTAACTCGAAAACTAATAAACATGACATACTCAATGCGAAACGCTGATCATAATCAAGACATCATACCAACTCTGTGATTTTGTTTTGCAGAATTTTTGTCCTAAAATAAAAAGTTGTTTAACAATCTATCATTAAAATATTGGGCACAGTTCACTGTTTGTTACGACGGAGGAGTGCAGAGAAAGGGACAGCCAGGTGTTCGAGAGACGAATGGAGACAGCGCAGCACAGGTTAATGAGATAAATAGCTTTGTCTAATAGACATTAGCCTACTACCTATTATTATTATGATGTTTTATTAGGATCAACGTTTCGATATTATGTTTATTAGTTTCAGTTAATTCATCGATCTGCTTTTGGGCCAAACACTAGTCGTGGTAAAAGTACGCGGTAGTAGTCTAGTGATGACGTAGTCTAAGTAGTAGAGAAGTATGAGTAAGGCTGAGTGAAATCAGGTTAGCATGCTTTTCGCCGTCTTCACTCTGGAAGCGACGATATATGCAATGTGTATAACGGAGTCGCAGTTACTATACACTAGCCCAGATGAAAACTGGTTTATGGTCTTCAAACGTCTCTGGAGTCTCTAGCGTTGGGGCCACTGCGCCGCTGTCTCACTATGCCCCTCTCATTAAATGTATCTGATATATACAGTACGGCTGAAATTAAGATGTTCCCCACTCATACTAACTGGCATAAATCAAACTCGCTCGCTCACTCTGGCTCACGAGATGTGTTTCATCTTATTTGAGCTTACTAACTTTCCACGAACAATTGGTAGAGTCGAACGCCACAACACAATCGGCGCTGCATATGACCTTTTCGGTGTCGGTGCGCCGTAAAATTCAACAAACAAAGGGCAGCAATTTTTCCTTTCTGCCTTTTTGTTTATGTAGGAAAGAATGGCATAGTACTGGTTAGAATTCCAGGAACAGTGTTGGGATATCGGATCGTCTTTGTAGCAAAACCCAATGGAAAGGGCATTAAATTATAAAGATAGAAATAAAATGAGAGGAATATAGGAAGTAAAATGAAGGGAAGATGTTATTTAAACAGACCGTCCCTAATGTCTCGTCCAAGTTTTGTATTACTGACTGACTGGTTTGGTTTTGCCGCTTTCCAACAATATTCCAGCAACATCACGGCACGGACACCAGAAATGGGCTTCCGCACATAGTACCCATGGCGAGGTTGAACCCTGGATCTTCAGTGTGACGAGCCAACGCTTTAACCGATGGAAATACCCACGGCCCTATTTTGTTTAGTGATGGTCCCTTTTATCACATATCTTGAAAACATACCCGCCGGCACTGTGCAACATATTCCTTATCCATTGCTCAGCATACAATACAAGATATCAATGTGAACAATGTACTGCTTTACATTATTCTGGATTTAACAAATATAGTTATTGAATAATATGATATCTTGAGTGGTGACGTAACATTTTGAGGTAAAATAAAAAAATAATAAATGAAAATTAAAGAAAGAAAAAAAATAAAAATAAAACAAAAGCAAGAAACAACAACAAAAACAAAAGGCAAAAACAAAATACATAGTTTCTCGACCTTGCACGGTTTGGCTTTTACTAACAGAGAAAACATTGCAAGCCCCTATTAAGTTCTATTATAGCAGTATGGGTTTGAGGGAACGTTACGAGTGAGCCACAACACATATATAGCCACCATTCTTCAACACGGAAACACAAATGCATACTTACAGGTACTAATACACAAAACCCACCAACATACCCGAGTGGATGCCGTTCGGATGGATCCAGCAAACCCATGGACGGATGGCGCCGTTACCGGAATGGGATGGCTCTTGCAGGATCGTAAAGGCGATCAAGGGGACCATCTTTTCACATATTATTTCCACTTGTCCACATTTCGAGCTTTCCTTGCATTCTGCCCGAGCTTGTTCTCCATTATTCCAATCATTTTATACCAAATGTCTGTATATCGGCGCTTTATGGCGCGGCTGTCGAAGCGCCGTTAAACCCAGTTCAATCAATCAGTGAAAACTCAGCTAAGGATATGTTTGGATTAATATTGGGCCACACCCGAATGAATTGCTGAATATATTCCAACGAACAAAGGGGATAGAATTTCGGTGCACTTTGGATATATGATAATTATATTGTTTGAATATATGAAGTTTTACAGAAACCTATTTAAGATATGGTTTTACTCTATGACAATATTATGTACCACCGTGGTGCAATCATCTACTTGGTGACTGGCATCTAGCACTATGGGTTTCGAGGGCTTTGGACCGTGATTCAGAGCGCAAATATCCATCACATTTCGGCCATCGCCATGAAGGGTCTTTTGTAACTACGATCGGAACTTCCATTCTTTGTTTCAGGCTCGTAAATTGTCAGCTATTTTTCGAACTATATAGCCTGTGCCATCATGGTGCACCTTTTGACGACGAAGACTAGCTCTCGGTGAAGATTGTGCGATGTTGTTGTATGCAATGGTTAGTATTTTGGAAACTGCCTAAATTACCAACAACATGTTGTGGTCAGTTTCCAGTGTATGCACCAAACTCAGCTGACTTTTCATTTTATGAAAATACCTTATAATATTATACTGGTTTTGATCAGTAAATGGGATGCGCGGATGGATTGACGTCGTTATTCAGATTCGTCGACGTTTTGAACGTATGACGACTGCACCAGCTGGTTTCATGGCATTTGGTCTGCGACAAGCGGAAAGATTTCGCAACTCAAAGAATATGAAATCTAGCTGTTGGCAGTCTGTGCGGGCGCAGTAGTAAGGTTTTCGAACAATTGGATTTACAATTAAAATTAACATTTAACTCAGGTGTTGGGCATTTTGTTTCTCGTTTCCGGGTTTTATGCAATACCGCTTATTCGATCAGAAGCTAGCTGTGTTACATTCTAGTCATTACGCTCCATAACTTCTGCCGGGTTCGGTTGTGACTTGCTTCACGGCAATACTGTGCTGGTATTCGGGGACTCGGTATTTCAATAAACAATCAGGAAGGTTTTCATGCCGGTTTAAGATTAGAACGCATATTGTATGCTTCACCGGTATCTAATACGCGAAGCGTGGTTTTGTAATAAACCATCAGAAAACTCAAAGAGGAAATATTAACGGTTCCAACAATTTTATTACATGAATTGCGTCGTTATTACATAGTGGGTTGCTACTGGTGTAACGCGGTTTGTAACCGTATAATAAGATCGCTAAGTCAGAAATGTTTTTGGACTTCACCGAAATTTTATTACATAGTGCGTTAAGATGGTACCCAAAATCTTTTTTACATTTCGCTACTCAACCGGAAGTTTGCCAATAAAACCATCAAAACCAGAAATATCGGCAGTTCATGAGATGGAACGGGTTTAAAGCTAGAAGTTGACTGCCAATTAAGGGTGCCAGAACCGTATTACGACCTGACCGGAAGGAATATCTTCAACTTTGGTTTTCGGTCGTGCAACCTTGAGCCAAAAGTACCAAAACAACTTGTAATACGTCGCCTAAAATTCCGAGAGGTAACTTTGTGGACTCTACCAGAAAATTTTATTACATGGTGCGTTAAGATACGCGGAAATCTTAATACGACTTTACTTCTCAGAAAGCTGGTTTGCTTAATGAAACCATCAGAAAACTCCAATATCAACAGTTCATAAGATGGAACGGGTTTAAATAGGATTTACACTTAATTAAAAAGTTAATGGGAACACATATGGTCCTGACCGGAAGGAATGCTAACTTTACGTTTTCAGTCATTTCCGTACGACAAAAGTACCAACTCAGCACGTATCGCGTCATACAAGTGCGAGAGGAAATGTTTTGGACTCTGAAAAGAATTTTATTACGCCAGATGCACGTTAAGGTGTGCGAATGTTACATTTCCTTCCTCAACCGGTTGTAATAAACCATCCAGAAAACTCCAGTCATAAGTTCACGGATGGAACGGGTTTGTTTGGTTGCAGGAAGGTGGGATGTAGAACACATGTTGGCTATGCCGGAAGGAATATCTTCAGCACGATTTTCAGTCATTTCCAGCCTTAGGCAAAAGTGATTACCAGCTCAACTTTGTAATAAAATCGCCTAAGTGCGAAATGTTTTGGACTCTAAGAGATTTTGTTACGCGTGCGTTAGGATAACGTCTTTGCATTTCACTTCTCAACCCAGTTTGTAATAAACCATCAGAAAACTCCAGTAATAACAGTTCATAGATGGAACGGGTTCGCTGAAGTTGGCCGCCAGGCAAGATTAATAGAACCTTATGATTTCGACCGGAAGGAATATGCTAACACGATTTTCAGTCGACAAGCTCAGGCAAAGAAATTGTTACCAACTCGCTTTGTAATAAAATCGCCCTAAGTCCGAAATGTTTTGGACTCGCGAAGAGTTTTGTGCGCGATTAAAGATAATGCAAAATCTTATTACATTTCGCTTCTCAACCGGTTTTGTAATAAATAAATAGAAAAACCAGAAATATCAACAGTTCATAAGATGGAACGGGTTTAAGCTGAAGTTGACGCTTAATTAGGGGTGTAGAACACATATTACAGGCTTGGAAGGAATATCTTCAACTTTGATTTTCAGTCATTTTCCGTATGAGCAAAGAAATTACCAACTCGCTTTGTAATAAAATCGCCTAGATTCTGAAATGCTTTTGGACTCTGAAATTTTATTACACTTAGTGCGTTAAGATAATTACCAAGATCTTGGCCACATTTCGCTTCTCAACCCGGTTTGTAATAAACCATCAGCTTCGAGTATCAACAGTTCATAAGATGGAACGAATTTGAAGTTTACCGCCAATTAAAGGTGTAGAACTGTAAAACCGTCGCCGGCAGGAGGACCGTAACTGGCACGGTTTTCGATTAGCGTTTCCGTATGGTGAAATTTTGCCGACTCGCTGTGAATGGCTGGATAGAAATTCATTTTTCGGACTCTAGAAATTTATTACATAGGTGGAATAAAATTGTACAAAATCTTATTACATTTCGCTTCTCAACCCGGTTTGTAATACCAACGCGGTTTGTGAAATAAACCATCAGAAACTCCGGTATTAACGGATTCATATGATGAGCGGGTTTAAGCTGGGGATTTACATAATTAAAGAGATTATGAACATATCGTCCTCACCGGAAGGAGCATGTTTCAACTTTGATTTTCGAAGTCATTTCCAGCCTTAAGGTAATGCCGCTCAAACATACGGCCAAGATGCTTCAGGTAGAAATGTTTTGGACTCTGAAAATTTATTACAAAGTGCACGTTGATATACATAGTAGGTTGCTGCGGTGTAACACTTGAAGGTTTGTAACCCGTTATGTAATAAAATCGCCCTAAGTCAGAAATGTTTTGGACTCTGAAAATTTAACAAGGCGTTGGTACCCGCAGGTAGGTTTGCTACCACGGTCATCGTTATTACGCGATGGGGTTTTGAATTGTAGCGCGGTTTGCCAGCCAGCGTTGTCTCAACCAGAATAGCGCAGGTCCGAAATGTTTTGGACTCTGAAATGTTGGCCGGTGCGTTGTTATTACATGGGACGCTACTGGTGTAACGCAGTTTACAGCAATAACCGTTATGTAATAAAATCCTTACCCTAAGTCCGAAATGTTTGCTGGATACGAGAATTATTACATGGTGCGTTCCCAGACTATTGCAGTGGGTTGCTACCGAGGGTGTGGCGCGGTTTGCGTAATAACCCGTTATCATCGTCGCTGAGCCAAATGTTTTGGACTCTACGGAATTTTATTACATGAGTGCGTTGTTATTACGCAATGGGTTGCTGCTACTGGTCTAACGCAGTTTTGCCGGCGCTTGTTATGCCAATAAAATCGCCCCCTAGAGATCCGAAAAGTTTTTGGACTCTGAAAATTTTATTACATGGGTAAGGATATTTATTACATGAGTGGGTTGCTACAACGCGCGTTTATTTCGATTGATTATTTTTACAAAGAGATAAAAGTTTGTTCTGTATCTATTTAAGGTGTTTCGCGAACTGACTGAAATGCTGATGAATAAAAATACTGTTTTAAGATTTCCTTTATTGAAATTAGGAGCGGTATGGTGTAACTATAGGTGATTACCATTGACTATGGGCACCGAAATCATCCGGCGAATTCGGTGATTCACGGCGCATCCATTCGATAAATTTGAGAACGATTCTGCACTTTGGTACGTGACGTGTCAATGCATTGTAAGGCTAAGAGTTTTAATAATTGATTACAAATTATGCGCAAAGCTATGAGTCGCCAAAGTATAATGTAATGATTGTTTTAATGGTTATAAAATGATAAAAAGAGATGAACTGGTATAATTGGATCAATACCGCCTTACCAAGCTGGAATATTGCGCGGTGCGTATTGCGAAACTCGCCGCTTAGATATGTTGGGCATTTATATAAACTAGTAATATAACGCGAAATTAGATGATAAACTGATAATACATCGGAATGGTATGCGTAGATCTGGGTATAAAAACCCCATGAAAAGGTAGACATGATATAAAGCTATCTAATACATGTTGGAGCTCAATGGGTAAATTACATTGTACTTACATGATGAAGTTTTGCGATCCAGCAGAATATTTTCGTATATTGGGTTTTGAAAGTCACCTGTTTACCACTTTGTACGGTTCCCATGAGCAGGACTCATGAAGCTCGATCTAAGGTGCCGTTCCACTAACCGATCATAGCCCTACTTGATAATAAACCCATAAAATCCCAATCTTAGCGTGACGTTACGATCGGCATACCGTTACTAACCAATCTTACCTAAGTCAATCGTAAAGTTAAGATTCAAAGTCCTAAAGTTGCTCGCAGACAACCGGTTCGCTAAAATCAATCGTAGAAACCAAAATGGTGGCGCTTACATTATTCTATGTGAAAAATAAGGCGGGCGAACTTCCGCCGCGTGACGTCCTAAGTCTATGAAACGTTGTACATTTCTGTGATGTAAATAAACGCATGATATTACGGTATCAGGCCAGTCGACCACCATCGTCATGGGGCTTACAATGAGCGAGTCAATTGTAACACATTTATGATGGCTGTTGCGGCGATGTGGGTTAAAGTGGGGTTCAGCCCGTCGCAAGTGAACGATGTTCTGAAACAGAAATTTTAAATATCTTTGACTTCACTGCGCATATTTGGTGGGGATTCTTAAGGCAGACCGCGTGTTATTCGGGCATGTCAAAGAAACAACACAATTGACATTTAAAGTCAGACTTAAAACCAGTTATCGGGTTTCGTATGGCGGTAGTACTCTCATTATGAAATTATTCTGCTGGCGCTTTGGTATACCCAGGATGTGGAATAGGCGCTCTATATTATGCATTATTATTATTATATTGGCGAATTTTTGGCGTTGCGCGCCTGAAACCAAGGTGCTCACTACCATCACTATTTTGCTCCAGCCTTTTTTCATTTGCCAGTTTGGAAGAAATACCAATGAAGGCCAGGTTAGAATATTGAACGAAGCGCAGCCCTTGTCGTAAGAGGCCACTAAGTTCGGAATTCAGGCTCGCTGACTTAGTTGACGCATTAATCGCATCCGGTTCCCTGACGCGTTCGTTGCTCATGCTGTTGATCCACTGGATTGTCGCGATTCGGACTCGATTATTTATAGCTAAGATACATAAAAGCGTTAACTAGCGGGCAACTCATGTTAGTGAACGCTATGCATCTTAGTTAAGATTATTTACAGACCGCCGCCATATAAGCTGGACTATTGCTGGAGTGATCAGGATAGAAAACGCGATCCAGCCATAAAATCGGTTAGTGGAACAGACGCTTGCAAAAGCTAAGACGATTTTAAAATTAGCGTAACTTACTAAAGCTGATCTTAAAATAAGACCGGTTGGTGGAACGGCACCAAGAACTTTTTGAAATAACGTGAATATGTTTTCAGATTTATTCACTGTTAATTATCTAGGCCTACATGTTGATGCTTGACACTGAGGAGAACCAATTGGGTACTGCTAATGCGATGAAAGACCCTTAAAGCCCATAACAACCCACTGTGTTGTCACTTTGGAGTACTCACATTCCAATCGCCGAACTTTCCGCACGTTTCGCGGTATGCAGTATGAAACAAATAAAATAGCATGGATCACGTCCATAGGACTTCCCCTAAATCATTATAAAACCACACGGCTTTGACATTTTATTTCTATGAATTGTATGTTTTATTTGTTGTATAACACACGGAAGATATTGTCAGAGCTGTTAGATTTAGATTAAAAGAAACAACAACAAAGTGTTTTCCGAATCTACAGAGACCTTACATTTCCATAGTCGCCTCGGTTTCCCTCAAAGCACTGGAAGACAGAATTCGCTACCAGGAAAGAGACTGATATGAAAAACTCGCGAGTACCACGACCGTGTCCGGAGTAAGACCAATTTATTTTGTTATCAAATAACGTTTTATGAATTATTTACTTTACATTACAGAAGTCGGTTGGTAAAACAAGTTAATCTATCAATTGGTTAGTATACTTTGCTTCGCAATTGGGATTGATGAATGACATTACTGCTTATATTAACACCGCTCCCCTTTAACCGCAATACTGTAATCGCATATATTTCGCGAAGTTACACGAATTTCGCGGAAGAGAAGTTCACGAACTGTTTCTTCGTTGAACTTCATTTCAAAACTTACCCTGGTGATGGTATCCTCACAACGTTTTTCACAACCGTAGACGTACGTAATTCAAAGCTAAGCTGCCATAAATTGAATCCCGTTTGTTGTAAGCGTAGCGATCGTCCAGCTACGCTAATTATGACTCCGCTGGAACAAAATATGTATACGTATCCATTTACCATCAACTACACTTTATTTTGAGACGTGAGTAGACGCAGTAAAATATGAAAGTGATTGCTGTGACGTAAATTTTGTTTGAATTACCGGTAGGCGGGCATCTGTGGACCTCTTGACGTTGTTTGATCTCGTAGCCTGGTTAGGAATGATTGCTTTGATGTTGTTATCTGAGAGAATAAACCGATTGCATGTTGTTCCTACTTGAGTATTTGCGTGATGTTGTTATCTAGAGAATAGGCAATTTTCTTGTTGTCCTACCAGGTATTTGTCGCTTGAATTCACCATAGATATTTCGCTTGTGGTATGGTTATTGGCGCTGCAATCTTTTTGCGCTGATACTCTGATTACAGTCTAACTTATGAAAATGGAGGATTTGACGTCATCGATACTGACCATTGCATAAATATAATATTTTAAAATTTATAAATATATACAGATTACATGAAATACAACTATTCTCTAAGTCGTCATAAGTTAGATAGTTACAGTTGTATTATGTTTCACAGAAGCCATTTAATAGAAATATAAAATCAATCGCTAGGAAGGTTGTTGAGTAAAGTTTAATTATTTTCCTGAGAGAATTTAAAGCGTTGAGTCTTGGTTATATAATCGTGGACGGATTCAACTATTTTCTGTGGTTTACACAGGGAGTAAGTTCTCTATTTCCCTTAAAGAATCATGTCCGGTTTACAACCGGTAATGTAAAAATACTTATTAAGTACTTATCCGAGCCTAGTTACGGCAAGGGCTGAAATGTAGCCAGGACGTTTTCACTCTAGTGTCCACAACCGGAACAACAAGGGCTGTCTTTTAAATGTCTGTTACACCACTTCGGCGTTTAGGTCACTTACATCCGAGCCTAAGGGCGACAGTGAACGATTTGGCGAAACAGATTACCATAATTAAGGTCAAAGTAAAATCTGGCCCTTTCGTTTTGCCAGCATTGGTTTTGATTCTGCGGTTACACATGACGCTTTTGTTTGGGCATCTAAGAGATTTATTTATTATTCGATCTATCGGATACGTACGCCAGCCTACCGGTATTCCATTCTTTTCTTCTACGGCACCCCACATGTTAAATTTGGTGCCTTTACAATATCTCTCTTGAATTTGTTTTGTATCGGTTTGAATATTTAACATGTTTTGCCACATGGGTCGCCGTTCTTCTAAACACGGGCCATTCCGTTTGACATTTTCAATTCCAGTGCGTGTCATGGTTATAATTTTTAACGGCATTCATGGGAAAGAATGCCGTGGTATCGACATGTATGCGCTTCTAATGGAAAATTTAGCCATTCGCGATAAAGTGCAGTTTCTAACGATACTAGTTTACGTGACGAATATTGAAAATACTAAATTGAATTTTGGCTACCTAAAATAAAATGCAGTCAAGAAATTTTGCCGTGACATTGTATTTTGAGTCCCCATGACTGTATAAGGCGGTTTGCTCGACTGGTACTAAAGACTGATGGCAACACGGG